>NC_031495.1:49794615-49907755 GCF_000237925.1 Schistosoma mansoni
TAGGTATAGCACTTTCGGTAGGGAACTCCTAGCTATGTATTGTGCTGTACAGCATTTCCAACATTCCATCGAAGGAAGAGAATTCACGCTTTTTACCGATCACAAACCTCTTACATTCTCTTTAAGTTCATCTTCAGACAAGTACTCACCGCGAGAGTCTCGACAACTCGACTACATTTCGCAGTTTACTTCAGACATACAACACATTTCTGGAGCAAACAATGTAGTCGCAGACGCCTTGTCTCGAATAAGTTCCTTGAACAGTTTCCAAGGGATCGACCTTCTTAAACTCGCTCAGCTTTTAAAAGAAGACATTGATCTTCAGCATGAGTTATCCTCGACAACTCTTAAACTAAGTATTAAGCAGATGGGAACAGGTAAGGAAACCTTACTTTGCTACACATCTACAGGTAGGGATCGTCCAATAGTACCAAAATATTATCGACACAACGTCTTCAATACGTTGCACAATCTCATCCAGGTGTCCGTGCAACAATCAAGCTTATAGCCGAACGGTTTTGCTGGCCTGGTATGAATAAAGACGTGAGAGAGTGGACACGCTCCTGTGTAAGCTGTCAGAAATCTAAGGTCATAAGACACAACAAATGTCCCTTAGGCTCTTTCAAAACCCCTGACGCTCGTTTCCACCACGTTCATCTAGATTTGGCAGGACCCTTACCCGATTCAAACGGTTTCTCATATCTCCTAACATGCGTAGACCGTTTCACTCGATGGCTAGAGGCAGTACCGATTAAGGAAATTACTGCCGAAACAGTGGCTCGCGCTTTCAATGAACGATGTGTTGCAAATTTCGGCTGCCCTTCAACCATCACTACAGACCGCGGACGCCAGTTCGAATCTGGACTTTTCCGTTGTCTGACCTCACTATTAGGAATCACGCACTTCCGAATGACCGCCTACCACCCACAAGCAAACGGGTTGGCAGAACGTTTTCATCGACAACTTAAAGCTTCCCTATCAGCCACAAACGTTTCACAGTGGACAGACGCTCTTCCACTCGTCTTGCTAGGTATCCGCAATGCAGTCAAGGCTGACATTGGATACACTGCATCTCAACTCGTTTATGGAACGACACTCCGACTCCCAGGAGAATTCGTGGATCCTTCGTCTTCTTCATTGAACATGGAACTAAACTCTTACACGAGCAGGCTTGCCAACGCAATGCGTTCAGTTAAACCTGCTCACACTCAACCTCAATCAACTGACGTTTTCGTTCAACCTGACTTACGATATAGTACACACGTCTTCGTTCGTCAAGACTCACATCGGCGACCTCTCGAATCAGCATACGAAGGACCCTTCAAAGTTCTTCAACGTGAACCTAAGTACTATGTAGTCGATAAGAACGGCACGAACGATAGCATCAGTATCGATCGCCTAAAAGCAGCGTACTTAGAAGCAAACCCTAGCTACGTCGAATTTCCTTCGGTACATTCGAACGATATGGCTCCTACACTCGTAGTACCTCACACAACAGCCGACACACACCTTGATACTTCGTCAACATCGGAAAATAAACCTAAAACAACGCGTACTGGAAGAAGAGTAAGATTTCCAGAACATCTAAACGACTATTGCACATAGGACACAAACTTTATCTCGAATTCCCTTTACATTATTTGTTATAAAAAAAAGAATTGTTTTAATATGCTTATTTTTTATATATTTATTTTTTGAAAAAAAACGTTTTTTTACTTATGAGGGTATATGTATACATTTTTTTATAAAAATAAACCCAAAAAACCCATTTTTTTGCTAATCGCTTTTACGCTGTCGCAAGTGTATCAGTTTATATATATACTTTTTTTTCCGCTCACCTTGTGCCCTTACGCAAGTACGAGTGTATTTTCGACATGCACTCACCCGTTCTATTTTTTCTCTTTTCCAGGACGGCTGCAAAAGAACGACGAAGTTTCACAAGGAACCGAAATTTTCATTGTATTTCATTTCTTTATTGCTATGTTTTACCTCATGGTCCCTTAGTGTAAGGAAAGACGACCAGACGCTGCTAAACATAGCAAGCTATCAGAAGAGTGTTTACCAACGACAAACTCGTTAGGTTTAAACTTCTGGCTGGTCACGTCTTAGGGGCATCACTACCTCACTAGGGGGGGAGTGATCTGTAGCTGTAAATAATTCCCCAAAATCAATAGCTTTCTAAGTGTTCGACATTGGATGCTGACCACGTTGTTTAAGTGGACTTGTTTAACTGAAGGCTTTCGGTCATGCATCCACACCAGATCACGTTTCGATCCAGCATGGGACACAGCTCCTACGTTCACTAACCAGCTTAGAATAAACGCTTCGCAATATGTCGATAAAATATCAAATATGTCTTTCCTACCTCTTCTCATCTGACTTCTGATTTCCATTGGTCGGGGGAAAGCTTCGTATATAGAAAGTGCTACTGGTAGCAGGTTATAAAATCAGAATACTAGTCGTATCTTCAGTAGGAAACCTCTAAACCTATCGAGGGCGCAATCAGTATCTCTGATCGTCTGAGCAATAGTGACTTATTATTTTCAGCTTATAGACTTCTAAGAACACACGTTGTCGTTACTACACCGTGAAACAAGTGAAGCGTCTTTCTTTCATAAAATGCCGCTATTAACTGGGGATCTTTCAGTGGTAAGGTTACCAGATGTACATGCAGGGCACACGTCCTCATGACAGTTGGTTTAGGTGCTAGCCACGCTGGAAACAAAGTAAATCAATCTAAAATGTACTTGCTGTTATTGGTTTCTTCGTTTACAAGTTGGGCGTACGAAAGTTGGTCGTATTTCTCGAGTACCTGAACCTTTATCTTGTTCTGCGTACTGTTGTTTGTGGATCTATGAGAATAAAAGTTCGACAAATTGACTGTTGCTCTACGCTCCCGTGCTCTGTTACCATGGTTTACTGGACTCATCTGATTAAAAAACACAAGCATTTAGTGGTTACAAATCTAAACAGGAGAACGCTCAACATAGACGAATTAAGCTCCATGATGTATGATATCCACTTGTTTAGGCCTACAGATTAGGCTAAACAGCGTGTAAAATCTGATATGGTCTTCTTAATACCATTTCCCCAATATCACTTGCATTATCACAACTGTCAAGAAATTTGTCGACAATGGGCCAACTTTAAAAAGCACACTACACACAAACATCTTTCAAAACTTCTATAGAGAGACATACGTCAAGAGGAAATAATGAAAAATTCACGATTGTTCACGCCCTGTTCCCTTTATTCACCTGAGTTCGCCTTTTTCGCCATATTTCGTTTGAGATGTAGTACACTACTACGTGCCAAATGCAAGGCATAAATATTATTTATGTGCAGTCGTAAAGTACAAAATTCGACAACTCTTTAGTGAACCAACAAATAAATCGATTACAATTTATCTTACTATAGCAAAAATGTAGGTATGACTACAAGTCAGTGGAGCTGCGAAATTAACCGACTGCTTCAGTTCGGGCATCCGAGCAGTATCTCAGCTCACACACAAATCAATGGTAATTAAAAGTGAGCGTAACTTGTTTGGTTAAAGAATTCTTCTGGTTGTACTTTCACTAACCGAACTGTTTCCCCCATAATAATTATTATTTCACTCTCATACACTAAATTTTGTTCGTTGTTTTTCTCCTCTTAATTATAAGCACTTTATACCCTCTATCTCTTCAGGACATTATTATTGTGCGGCGTATATGTATTTGGTGCCCCTTGTACCGTTATTTATGTCTTCAAATAAATAAATAATAAAGATGATCTTAGCTCATGTTCATTCATAATATGATTTAAAAAATCAGTGTATACGAAGAAAGAAAGTGTAGCTCATTCATAAAACACAGTGAACATAAGGCACAGAAAGAACTCGCGAACGGATCCTCATGATTTCAAACCATAGTTCTGCTCATGATAATACTTTAGGCACAACAACGTCTAACTAAAGCTTTCCTTACCTTACGAGAGATACATCTTGTTGAAAGCCGTAAACTACCAATTGCAAATCCCAAAAGCATTGTGAACATGTTCTATTTTTCATGGAAACGATGAAGAATGTGAAGAACAGACGGGGATTTTCGATCATGATATACAGCCTTGCTCACAGCCATCTTCGCTACAATAGACCGATTTCAATTCTAGTTCATAGCGACGACTAAGGATTGTCACATCCGGAAATCAGTGTGAATTATTTGTGACACAAAGTTGTCTAATTTGCCTCTCGATTAGTTTGTAATTGTATGACAGACTCCAGTCTCTGTTTAGAGGAATCGGTCGACAGTTTATTCCTCCTGGTATGTACATTGATGGTGGGAGAGCGTTTCTGATTGCGGAAAGGTACGACTCATGTTACGTTTATTGTGAAACAGGAAGCTTTAATAGACTAGTAGATGCTGGTAATGGTAATTGTGAATTAACGCGTTATACAGTAACTCCATGCACTTTCGAAACAAAATTATGGTCCAGCCGTATTCCGAAAGACTTTGGTGACTGTGTCAGTACTAGAGCTTCCGATGATAAGCTTCATAGTTTGATTATCATAACCACGTGAAGACTATCGAAAATTTAGTGGGAGCCGCTACTCTATTCAAATCTTCCGCAAACTCCTTAATGAATCAATTTAGATTTTCATACATGTTCGGTGCAGTTTACCGAGATCAAGATACTTTTAACGACTGACCACCCAACATATAAATTCGTGTATAAATAACTGCTTGACACGTTGCACCCATATCATAAAATACAAATATTTAACTTTATGACAGCCTCAACTATCCACATTTTCACTTTTCTGTCTCAACACTATGTGCTTTTGTCCTTTTGTTATGTACTTCATTTTCTTCTTCGTTAACTATCAACTAAACATGTCTCTTGAGTTCTATTATGCTCTCCACAAAATCCTACTCAAACATTGGTGTTGCTGTATACACTGGGCATTTAAATCATCTTGGACCACGACACAATAAAACTTGACGCAACTATTATTATTATTAGAGACTTCTTGGGTGAAAAATCAGAAACACTTAGAAACGGTTCATTGGAACCACCATCAACCATAACATTGTGAAACTCTTCTGACTTATTACTCATCGGTTTTCAATTCTCACCATATATATTACTGTCTAACCACTTATTTTCGAATCCCTACTCATAACCTTAAAATTGTGAGATTCCATAACTCTTCCATCGACCAGTTTGTTCTGGCTATCTTATTTTGTTTGGAAGTCCATGATCTGTCCCACACTGCTGTGCACTACTGTTCCAACGCTCTGCCAACAGTTTTCTAGCTTTAGCTGTCAGATGCACTTGTTCAAGGTACTCGAAGATTAGTGTTTCCCAACAGAATGCGGAACATAGAGCTTTGGAGCAAGGCATAACAGCAATACAACCAACAACTTAGAGGAGACTTGCGCCAAAATAGGAAGGAGAGTGCAATTGATGACCAACAAACATTGATAGGTGCAATGATTTCAATCCACCCATCTTTGTGGGGCAGAACTTTTGGGTTGTCTCCAGCTATTTATGATTGGTAACGAGGTAACTATCTCAAGATATTGATATTGTTTTCCCAATTTTGCTACCTCTTAAACAGGTGCTTTCTACCTTATGTTGGTCTTGCTACTTCGCCCCATCACATGCACTTACAGGCGCTTAAGCACAAACCCGACAGTCAGCATTCGATAACAACAACTGAAAATATCAATAGATATACAATTGGTATATACTGCTGAGGAGTCCCACAATAGGACGAAACGGTCGTCCAGTGCTTCCAGGTTTTCCCTGGTGGTCTAGCTTCAATTGACTCATGATTCCAACCAAACAAAATTACTGAAATCTCCACAAAACCCCTTTCTGAAAATATACAAAGGCTATGATGATGAGGTCATATGAAAATTTAAACACTTCTATAAACCATTTTGACTGCAACCAAACTCTACTGGGTTGTATTATTAACGTTATGATTTATTATGATCTACGAATCGTTTCGAGTCAGGACAAACGTTTACGGATGTTTTCCGGATTTCATTAATACTGTCTCTTCTTTCACTACCCATGAGGACACACCACGATAAAACGGCTAAGCCATAACTTAGACCAGCTTACGAAAACTTTAAGATCAGTCTGAATGGCATGTTATTTTGCGTGGTGTGCTGATTCTTTCGATATTTTGACGTCACAAGAGTAAAATACCGAATTCTGAATGGTTTAAAAGGCGTTTTCCGATTGACGGCTTTTTAACAACTGGAGAGACATTTAATGTAGATACATGGAATGTCCGGATAGTTTGGAAGGCTGAGAGGGTCATTCAGACAGCAGCAGAAATGAGAAGATACAACCTGGTTCTACATTGGCTTATTGAGACGTGTTAGACATAATCTAGGCTAAAAAGCTAACTCCTAGGGAGCTGTTGTTAGATTCTGGCGATTAAAAGGAAAAGCCCTGCACAAATTGAAGTTGCGCTGACGCTTTCCAAAAAATGTGTATTGACTAAAATAGGAAATGTTATGGCTAAATGATCATCGAATCATCCTTCAAAACAGAGAAGAAAGGGATTTATGTGAATGCCATCCAGTGTGACGGACTAACCAATAATATCATCCGAGCGATTGGGGAGAAACTTAAGGAATTTAACTTCCCTTGAACTATTCCTTCGAATACTTAGAGATGGTCAACATAGATGTATTTTGTAAGCCATTTTTCGTCATTATTCACATTTACCACAATTTTACTCCAACTAAGTAATGCAGACAAGATTAGGGCACGGACCTAATATACAGAAGCAGACGAATTAGAGAAAAAGAATACTAGAGCTGACAAGAGGATATATATATATAAGACTCAATGGTTATAGCTAGATAAGATCAACGATAGTGAAATAAAGAAGAGCTTGTGATACAACCCAGGAGATTACAGAGAAATATACTAGACCAGAAGGACCAGTTAAAAACAAGTGTAGCAGGAAAAATGTGTAGAACGCTTAGAAGAGTTCTTGAAATGAACAGACCCACCAAACACAACTGACGTAAGTGGAGTATTGTCAAACCTCCCAATGGATAATACCTTGCCAACAATAGAAGGAAGTGTCAGGGTCATCAAATAAACTGACAGTGGCCAGGTAGAAAGATTAGACAACGTGCCAGCCAAAGCAATGAAGTCATACATACAGGCGATGGCAAAGGTAATAAAATTTTTCAGCTGCTATAGTGCGGCAGGGTACAGTGGTTTCGAACTTTGATTATCGGTTAACCCAAGTTCATTGTATAAGGTCATTCCATGTATGAGTTTGAATGTATAAGGGTTACTGGACTAGAATTTCATTTTTATCTGGGCTAGCTTCAGTTTATCGAGGAGCGATTCGTGGACTGTACATAAGAAACCACTTATTTATAAGCCGATCATGTAGATCTGCACTAATAAACTGATGACATCATGTCAGTTTGAGCTGCGAAACGTCGCTTTGTGGATTTTATAAAATATCAGTACAGTACATAGTACACCAATATTTACCATCGGTAAAGGCGACTGATCATGGCGTGAACGTGACATAATCTGCTATACATGTTAGCTGTCGTTGCTCGCTATATTTCTTTGCTTGTGTGACTATATTCTTGTGCAATATATCAAGCAAGCATTCAGTTTACATCACTGACAGTATTAATCATATATTCGTATAAAATATTGTGTTACATTAGGCTTGCCAGTTTACAAGCAAAATCAAATCATTGCCAGTACTACAGACTCTGGTAAGTTACTGTTAGGATATTCACAAAAATGTCCCAAAAATTATTCTGTTGAGTCTAATTATATCTTGAACGTGAAACGGTATGTTTTCACATGTTCTCAGACTTTTCACATATTTCACATGCCGTTTCCTATTGGTCGATATTTACGGTCATCCTAACTGTAAAAACATGCATTGTTTGTAAATTATATTCATTCTTCTTCTGACCTTGCAAATAATTCCCATTTAACGGTTTGTGTTCCGATATATTGGAGACTGGGGAACAGTAGTGAGGTTGTGCTGGGATATCTGGAGTTGGTCAGCCCGTAGAATTTCGAGTAGCCACATCGTGGTTCACAATGGTCACTTGATTAGATTTACATGCTATATGGCGAAATCGTTATTGAAACAGAGGATAAATTCTCGTATACAAGAATATCAATGTTCAATATAAGAGTTGGCGCTTTGCGGAGGTTGTGATGTGAATGAATGCAAATAAAGTCAAGAGCAGCTTATAACAAGAAGTAATGCCGTAAATGCATAACCAGTCAGTCAGAAACGTCAACATATTATTTTGTACTTCTTGACAGTATCCATAGATAAATTTTGGAAGTATCAGTGACGAGACAGGACGAAGTCATATGGTTTATACATGTTTTCGGTGGTATTCCAAGAGAGCACTGAAAAAGAGAGGGGAAAATGGAAGGGCGAGAGGTAGGACAGTCAGTGGGGTTTAGTCGGTTTTGATGGATTTATTTAGGTATGGCTACTTAGATTCATTTTTTCTATTAGGTCGATTTCTAAGCAAGTATATCTTATTAGGTTGAATAAAACAAGCCACAGTATGGGGGTCAACGGACAAAAGATTGTATGAAGTGAGCTGAAAGTTTAAGATTATGTATATTTTTAAAATTTAGTAAAGAAAATACAGTGTTCGGATAGCAACATTTTCTTCCGTCGGAATTATTGCAACTCACTTTTGAAACTTTTGTAGGTCATGAGTAGGCTCCCACTTAGTGTAATTGTCCAGTTTTGTTTGCATCAGGATTTTCCGGTAGAAAGTGAATCTAATTCAAGGTTACGGGCATTGGTTAAAGAGGTATTTAGGATAAGAAATTAGCATAAGTACCATTGGCTAATTACAAAACTTAAAGGCGAGGATAATAAATACTGGTCGTTCTGCAGACATATACATAGCTTTCTCCATTGCATCGCCTGCATCTGAATTATAGAAGCGCATAATGACCTGACTAAACGTTTTAAATATGGTGTGAAGTCGGAACAAGTGTTCTTAACGTAATAAGAGTATGACAGCAACACATTTATCCATTTATTACCACTATATTCTCACTAATCGTTTTCTAATTCCACTATTTTGTCCTATTATCTTGACCAAGGTCAAGCACAATATATTTGGCTTGATGTAAAAGCTGCACTGAAACTTCTTACGTTGCCATTAAAATATGGAGAATTCATCAATAAACAATCCTATGAACCTCTGTCACCTAGTCAAAAGCACCTCGCGATGTCAAAAATTGTATCTCAAGCATTTATTTACTTTCCTATTTTGTGTAGGCTTCCGAGTGAATGTTCTTTCCAGGAAAATGTAAATGGTGTTAACTCAGTGTGTTAACGTTCTTTTGGGCGCTCTTTGCTAACTAAGGGATGATAAAAGTGTTTCATAGTGTTTTGAGATGAGAGAGGGTTACACCTGCGCGATGTGTAGAGTACTGTTATACTGTATGACCAGTTGCTATGGCCAACAAAAGGAGAGCAACGCATGTAGAAGTACATTTAGCACTTCTGGACGCAGCAAGACTATATGGTTGTGACAAGCAATGATAATTATTAACAACAAACGCACAACAACAACACACATGAAAACATAATTACGTATATAATGTGTTGTGGTTCCGTACTAGAACCTAACCAATAATATGTAAAGCACATAATAATATAAAAAACGAAAGTGAATTCACAAAACTGGAACGATAGTATGGAACTAGTTCAGCTTCCAAACTAAGTCGGTTTGGACCGAGGAATTATTGCTAAGATTAGTTTACATATGTGCTAACATCTATTCAAAACTGAAAAAAGTGACTGTAAATGACGTCCTTAGATTTGGTTGTAAACTCAAAGGTGAGTTATTACCTAACTATATGCTACTACTCAATTATTCGACCAATAATTGTCCGACCAGCGGTCAAACGTAATTTGCATCAAGTTGATAAGTTGATAAGGATATAGGAGAATCGCCAAATCCAACAAGTCAAAAGATCAATGAAATATATATCCGAGGGAATCAAGAAGAATAGATCCTAACAGTAGGTACTTGGTGGGATTTTTATACAGAAAACTTCCAAAAAGAATTTTACACTGGACTGCAAAATCGTACTGTACCAAACTGGGCTACTTCGACACCCTCACTCATGATTCATCTTACCATATTGTTGATACTGTTGGGGCGAGTAGGACGTATAGTAGAACAGCTACCTGTCCTGTCCTCAATGAAATGACATGAGAATATTCAGGTCCTTCAAGGGGACATAACTTGCGTATATCTCTCTTAACTACTTCGTTCTCCGTATGAATTGTTACTGTCTTAAGTTTTCCATCTTTATCTGTCGCACGACCGTCTACTACTCCTGAGGGCCACTTTCCACGAGTTGAAACATCTGAAGTCATAATTACTACATCTCCCTCCCTGAAATTATGATATCCGACTGACCTTTGCCATACTCATTTCTGACGTTAACTTCTTTGAACATTCTGCCACATTCCTTCGAAAACGGCAAACTATCAGGGGAAAAGAATAATTTATCTTCAGCGTCTTGAATCACTGGGGTTTAGAGTCGATTGTTTAAAATCCTTTCAGCCTCAACCCTGTAGGTGGCTTCAGTCTCCTCAGTCAAAGCCTGTTCTCTGGTGATCAGTAGTGACATCCAGTGTATGGACCTAATCATCCTTTTCCGCACTTCATTTTATGACCAGATAATGGTGGATTGAAATGACAATGGACATTTAATAATGCCGAGATTGGACTTGATGGATTCAAATAAACTGAGTATTGAGCAGAATGTTAATAATGAATACATTTTCGCCATGTCCCAATGAGTAGGAAAAATGTATTTTTTGTTAGCCATTGAATATGCTTCGTTCCCGATTCCTCGCCTATCTTCCTCTGATCTCAATAATGCACAAATGTCCTTAGTTTTGAAAACATACCCACAAAATCCGATCCGTTGTCTCTGTATTTCTCTGTGAGCCTCCCTCTTCTCATAAAACGTAACTAGAATATTATAAATAGATTAGTATTTAAGCTTTACGTCATTTCAGTATGCGCTGCTCATGTCTGCAAACAAGTAAACATACATCCATATTTTTTTGCAAGTGACTTTCCTTACTTAACTACAAAAGGTCCAATGTAGTCTCTTTGTACAGTTGAAAAACTAAACCAGCCTTGCTACACACTACAAGATGGAATTGGTGCCAACAACTACTGTCCTGTATTTGTCCTAAACTACCGACAAGTTGCCGAATTTCCTACCTCTTTCTTAACTGTGCTGTTCACTTTAACTATCCCATACTTTCTATGATTTATGGCAAATACTTCAGACGTTCATCTATGCCCTTCTCTATGATGGTGTTTCATCATCATTACTGTCGCTAAGTATCATCTGGATAAAATTGTCAGATGTTTAAGAGAGGTTGGTAATTGCGGGTACTTCAGGTGACCTACAATACGGAGCAATCCATCCAATATTATCGGCAATAATCCTTTCAGATCATTATGTCTAAATATTTTACTCTTATTTCTAAATCCTTCCAGTGGTTCTTCATGCACCGTTATGTCCAACTTTTTGCCCTCTTCCGTTATTGAAGTACGGTGGATCGATCTTTGTCATCATCTACATCCTGAAGACAGGCATCTGGTTTCGATGCACTTAGCTTACATCCAGCTGTACGGAATAATCTGACGGAGAACTACTTTAGAGTTGGATCATCGTGTTTTTTACACACTGGTATGACAAACTTAGTGCGCGTACACTGCACAAATAATTATTAATCATGGTAGTCCTATCACCTTATGTTCTTCTTTCAGGCAGGTATTAAAGCTGTTCTAACTGTTAATTCGTGGCGGTAGCATAATGTTTTAGTAGTCCAACATCGGACAATGTTGTCGGGGCGCTCACCACTTTAGTGAGTCTATATCTGACTCCAGTTAGATCGTATGTTGATCGGTATCGAAATATACATGTGGCAAATCCTAGTATACAATCATCGACTTGAATTGCGTTAGTAAATAAGGGAATTATACAAGGCAAATAAGAGAATGGATTGTGAATATATTCAAAATCAATACACATATGTATACTTCATGCACTCATTGATTTGAATAGGAGATCGCAGAGACGAAACAAAGAGGAAAAAGCAAAGCGGACTGGAGAAGGTAAGTGAGCTGACTCGATTTATTCTAGCCTTAATCAGTTGATTAAGGCTCGAATAGATATTAATATTTATAGCCAGATAAAAAATAAGTTACAGACATGCGATGAGTAGGACGAGATGTGCACACACATACGCTCATCTAAAAACAGTCAGAACAAATAAGCCAGTAAGTGACAAGGTCAGAATGTGGTTTAAGAAGGATGAATGGATTGGCTTGTCCGGAAGCTGGAATAAACTATGTGCGTTTAACACAGCAGATGACGTTACAGTATCCCCCACAATGTCACTGAAGATTCTTCACATATCATGCTGAGGATACCACTAGCATTGTAGTTTGACAACACTTTACCAGTAACACCTATAATCGAATCGCGCCCACCCAATAAAATCAAAAGTCAGAAGCGAAGAGGTTGGAAGATATATTTGATGGGTTATCAATATATCGAGAAGTGACTGATCTAATCTGGCTAATGATCGCAGGAGATGTTGCGCACGCCGTTATAAGACGTGATGTGGTACGGATGCATGACCGAGCGCCTTCCGCTAAATGAGTCCACTAAAACTAATTTGGTCAGCATCCAATGTCGAACACTTACAGAGCAATTGATTTTGGGGATTTATTTAAAAGGACAGTGGTATTGTTTCACGTTGAGCTTAATTCACTGTTTTGATCGTAAATTACGTATCAAAACTACCGTTTACACTTTAATTGAATTTATTTCAGTTAACGTGACATTGTATTTGTGTGTTTTGATCCTGCTTTTGTGTATTAACTGCATCAAAGCATTCTTGGTCGACTGCGGCTTGTTTATTTGATAAGGTTGTGATTTATCTTACATATCTACCTTGCCTATCATTTTGTTTTATTCTAAGATGGTCGGCTCTGTACACAAGTGTGGACAGCCATATTGCTTATTCCCCGTGGAAGAAGGGATGCAATGTGACGAATGTAAGAAGTGGTTTCATAAAATGTGCACCCGCTTAAGCCCTGCTGCCTATAAAAGGTGCTCGAAACCAAATTCTCATTGGCTCTGTATGTTTTGTTGCTCAAGCAAGACATTACTCATTCAGGAGGCCATCAGCCTTCTGGCGTTAGCCAAAAAGGTCGACGTAGGCCGTGCAGGCAACATGGATACTGATAATGAAGATTGTATCAGTGTCGTAAATGCTGCCACGGCAGGTACCAGACACCCAATTTCGCAACATGAAGCAAAAATTTGTACTCCGGTACAACCAATGAAAGCCATGCCATTAAGTATTGAGGGACCAGTCGCTTTAGCAGCGACTGAGGACCCGGCTAGAACCACTATCGTCCAGAATAGTCCCAATCTGGATGCTAAGAATAGTGGTAAATGGATTACGCGGAAACGCAAAAGAGACGGAAAAATACCCAAAGAAAGCGCGCGTATAGTCGATAAGTCATCGTTGGACTCACGTCCTGAGCATCAGGCAACTCCGCTCAAGTCCAAATGTAAGAAAATATTTAATACTGTTGTGGATGGAAATAGTCTAACTTCACCAAATGTTCTTGGGAGTAACTCGCTCGACCCACATGACACTGTTATAAAGAAAGTTAACAGTAAGAAGCCGGTAGCTAACCGGCAGGATCTGACATCACGGTCAAAGGCCGTGAACACGACTTTTAAGGAAGTTAAACAGGTGCCTAGTGTAATCATCTGGAACTTGGCAGAATCGAAAGACACCGATCCCGCTAAGAGACATGCCCACGACCTGCAGTTAGTGGGATCTCTCATCAGAAATATACTGCCAGAGGAGGTCCCAGGGGTACATATCTCGAAAGTCATCAGACTTGGTAAGTATGTTGGAGGCGAAACCCAACAGAGAAGGATCCTTAAATTAGTACTCGGAAATTTTGAGGAAAGGGACGTATTACTAAATAACGCACGCAAAACTCGTGACTCAAACATTCGTATTCGACCTGACTGGCCACTTGAGGATCGGATCAAGTGGAAGAATGCCCTAACAGAGTTAAAAACTCGAAGGCTAAACGGTGAAGCGAACCTTACGATTAAGGGTTTTCGGGTAGTCAGGTCTTGGAAGCCAATGCTTCCGAGACCTGTGTGGGTAGAACGCATGTCTCCAAAAACACCCTAAATGTGTGTTATACGAATGCTCGTAGTCTTCGGAATAAGATGTCTGAACTAAGTTTGATGGTAGACGACTTAAATCCGGATATAATTGTTATCACCGAAACTTGGCTCACTGTAGATATAGACTGTTCTCCAGTCATTTCAGGCTACATCTGTGTCAGAAGTGATAGAGTTAGAAGTCGCAAGGGAGGAGGCATAATATTATATATTAGGGACCACTTCCGCATTAACTCGATCATATCGGAGGCGCATGTAAGTGGTACGTGTGAGGTAGTATGTTGTACAATTAGGTCTAGAAACGGGTTAGTGACGATAGGAGGAATATATCGTAGTCCGTGTTGTCTCGCTGACGACTTTATCCTAAAACACGTCTGTTCTTGGAGTAAAGCAGAATGTTGTCTCATCGTTGGAGACTTCAATGCACCCCATATAAACTGGATAGAGCTCACAGCTCCAGGTGGGGGTTTCGATAGCGTCCTTCTGTCATCAATTATTCAATGTGCACTTGTACAATGTATCGTTAAGCCGACGCATATAGACTTGGAACATAATCCGTCATTGATAGACCTTGTCCTCACACACCACTGTGAAGATATCGTCGACATTCAACACCTTCCCCCACTGGTGAATAGTGACCATGTCGTACTTTCCTTTAAGTTCCGGATACATGGTATAGAATTTGCATCTGCTCCACCCCGTCCTAATATATGGAGAGCTAATATTCCGGCAATAAGGGACTATGCTATCTCAATTGACTGGTCGGTCGATGCTGATGGATCGATTGATGATGCATGGAATAGGTTCAAGTCTACGTTCGAATCCGTAACTCAACCGTTTATCCCATGGTCAGCACGTAAGCTATCATATTGCCCCCCATGGATTAATAAGGAAACCCGGAAGCTGTTGAAGCGTAGGAAACACTTCTGGGACTTATTCTTGTCAACAGGTCAGGCATCATTTAAGTGCGAATATAAAACAATCCGGAATATATGTAAAAAGACCATAGCTAAATCCCGCACGGCTTACGAACGACAGTTGGCATACGATAGCCGTACCTGTCCGAAGCGACTGTTTTCGTATGTTAAAAGGCGGACGAAACGTAGTGATGGTATCCTCTCATTACTGTTAAGCGAAAATTCAGCTTTATTGGCTGAATCTGATCTAGCGAAAGCGGAGACATTTGCTAACTATTTCAGTGAAGTCTACTCTACGTGTAGTGTTACAACTACTTGTCCCGTTGACAATGAGATACCAGCCATAGGACCTTTGCACGTGGCAGAGGATATTGTCCTTCCTTTGATAACTAACCTAAAACCTTGTAAGATACCGGGCCCCGATGGGTTACACCCACGTTTGCTGTCGTCGCTTGCGGACATTATCTCAAGACCGCTCACGATGCTCTTCAACATGTCCCTTTCACAGGCTCAACTACCTAGAGACTGGAAAGACGCCATAGTTAGTCCTATATTTAAGGATGGTCAGAGACGGATCGTATCTAACTACCGGCCTGTTAGCCTGACCAGTATAGTAGTTAAGTTACTTGAAAAATTAATTCGGGCTAAGCTACTGAGCCACATAGATTCGTACAATCTGTTAACTCCCGAGCAACATGGGTTTCGTAACAAGCATTCATGCTTGACTAACTTACTCATTGCGAGAGAGGATTGGACAGCTGCACTAGACAACGGCCAGTCTGTCGACGTGATATTCATAGATTTTAGCAAAGCGTTTGATAAGGTTTCACACTTAGGTCTTATGCAAAAGCTCTCGAGCTTTGGTATAACAGGTGGTATGCAGGAATGGATAGGAAGCTTCTTATGTGACCGCAGACAGAGAGTGAGGGTCAATGGAACTCTATCCGAATGGAAACCGGTCAAAAGTGGTGTACCCCAAGGCACCATCTTAGGCCCTTTACTTTTCCTTCTGTATATTAATGAACTACCTTTACTACTTAAGTCGTCGACGTTATTGTTTGCGGATGATGTTAAAATCTGGAGAACAGTAAAAAATGAGACTGATCGTTGTTATCTGCAAGCAGATTTAGACGAATTATTTAGGTGGGCTCATGATTGGGGCCTGGAAGTTAATTCCAGGAAGAGCGTGTTCATGCACATCGGGCACGATATTAGTTACCATTATACCATTAATGGTACATCTCTGCCACGCGTTCATGAGCACAAAGACTTAGGAGTAATTATAAGTCACGACTTTGTAGTGGATGTCGAGTCGTGGACGGACTATGATCACCACTACTATTCGATTACGCGTACAAATATGACTTGGTTCCCTTGATAGCCCGTAAACCAGAAGGCTTTACTAGTCCAGATCAAGTATATTTATTGGCGATCTCGTGGTATCGAAATAATACCGAGACGTGCCAAAGAGTACAAGCGAACAAGCAGTGCGTGAGCAAGCTCGAACCAAACAAGGCGGTATATGGAACAAGAAGTGAAACGGATACAGTTAAACAAATACAGTAAAACAATCTCTGGTACAATTGGTTACAATAATAATAATTGTTTCTGTTATTCCAATCGTGTTCTTATCGAGACTGGCCGGTCACTACAACTTAAAAACTACTACGCACTGCAATGCGGTTGCTTCCAAAGGCTATCGTGCGCTATGGTCGCTTCGCAGAGCATTTAAATGCTTTGACGAGGATATGTTTCGAATTTTATATCCCACCTATGTAAGGCCACACTTAGAATACTGTATCCAAGCAGCTAGCCCTTGTCTGATAAAGGATACTAAATCGCTTGAGCGTGTCCAGCGTGTAGGGACAAAATTAGTAAAGGGTCTTTCTAAACTCCCTTACGATGAGCGTTTAAAACGTCTAAATCTTTTCCCCTTATCTTATCGTAGGACGCGAGGTGACCTTATACTGGCATTTCGTATCTTTAATCATGATCTGGGTGTTAATATGTCTTATCTTTTTGCTCCCTCCAGCACTAATAATCTCCGGGGTCATAGCAAGAAGGTTCTGAAACCGCGATCTAATAAACTAAAGGTGGGGTCCCGTTTTTCTCATCGAGTGGTCAATGACTGGAACGCTTTACCAGAACAAGTGGTATCAGCACCATCAGTGAACATTTTCAAAAAGAAGCTGGACCTTCACTGGAAGGAAATCTGTCAGGATTAACACAGGTTCATCAACCTACTATCCTTATTACTGAAGACTGATTTACAGCTACAATGCATTATTACGATGGCACTACCCTCGGTACTTGAAAGATGGAGGCCATCAAACATAGTGCAGCTTAACTCAAGTCAAATACAAAATTTTCTTAATTTGACCGCTTCTGCAAAACCTTACGAATTGTCGAGTGGACGCACCAATCGTTTTACGACAACTTGACCTTCAAGTGCTCAGTAACCTCCACAATGGACGATACCACCGAAGCACTACCCTTTTAGAAGATCAGCCTCTCACTTCAGCTAGATTGCCTAATTGGTTTTGATTTATATTAATACTGTTAAGCTCCATTGGTTACCTTATTATTCGACGTAAATGCAATTCTTTCCCTAGTAGGATATCTGTCCGCACATTCTCATATATATATATATATATATATATATATATATATATATATATATGAGAAGGCTTAGACAGTACATTGGTTATCAAATGTTTGTTCAGAAAACTGCGCAACATGGATCTTTTGGGTTTTTCCACAGAATTTCCCCAAACTTTGAGGAAAACTGACAACTGTCATTTGACTTTTGGGATTTCCCCAAAATCGGGAGATTGCGATCCTTCATCCCTAAAGATCTTTTTTGGATATACGCTTTTTCGCATTACTTTTTTAGGCTTTAACGATCCATGTGCAATTGTGTTAGTGATTATGTGTCTCAGAAAAGGTAGACTGGTTTTGTTTATCATGGAAAGTTATCAGGTTCTGGTCTCATTTAATGAACCATATAATTTCCCGGTTAAGGTGCTACGTACATAGTCCAACATCAGGATATTGAGTGACTTTTTAAGTCAGGATAGTCGTAAACACAAGATTTCCTAAAGGTGTTTGGACTTTATTTTGACCCCACGTATATCCCAGTCTCCCGATTTTGGGGTTTTGTACCATTTCCCCAAATATCCTTTTACAGCTTCCTTCAAATTGATGAAAATTCTCCCTGAAATCGGGAGACTGGGATCGCGTCCCATGAGTTGACATAAATGAAATTACTACTCACCAGCACTATTAGCAAACAATGCTTAATTGCGATCCTCAAGTAACAGTAAATTATAGTTTCAAAAAGCCTGAAACTTCTTATATTTACCACTACATTTAACGGAAGGTAAGCGAAATAACACGTTAAAAGTGCTTACTCAGAAATACTCGTTGAAATATACCCATATGTTACCTTTTTGTAAAACTTTGTTTCCCAAGGTTCATGAATATGAAAAACATACACGTTATCTGGAAATCAACTCTGAGATCACAGATCCATCTTTGATTTAACACTGCACACTTTAAGGTCTCCGTGTTTGTCTGAAAATATGGCAACCACAAATTCTATAATTTGCAGGCCTTATTACCTAAAATAATGTGCTTTCTCTTTCATATTACTAACCATCTCGGATAACGGGTTTATTCTTAGATCACACTTAGTTCTGTTCTCATATTTTCTGTTAAGTTATTCAAAGTGAACGGAGAAACACTGCTCAAAGTAATGAGATGCATCATACGTCTTTTCGAAGGCATGCTAGCTTATGTTAGGACCACTGAATCACCAATACTAAAGTTAAGCATAGGATGTTAGGTAGCGATGACACGTCGGTTGATGAGGTAGTAGATCTTCATCGACTGAGGTGGTTAGAGCATATATTTTGTATGCTTAAGCATCGATTGACAAATTTTCATGGTGTAGAATTAGGTTAAAAGAAAGCTACAGGTGACCGAACTAAGACGTATTAATCCACGAAACCCGACCATTGAACTGAACTGTGTTGATAAGTGCATATTACCTGGTTGGGGTCCGGACAATTATCGTAACCAGTGATTGTATATGTTTTGTGAGCTGGCTCAAAACCGGTCTCGGTGGCGTAGGTGCACTCAATCTTCGTTTCCCTTTAGATTCCAAGTGTCAAAACCTTAAACTTTTGTTCTGTGTACTTCATTTTTCTTGCTATTAATAATATTTTGCTACTGTACTCTGATATTTGTCGTGATTATTTCATTTCTCCCTGCTGTTGTGTGACCTTTGTCCGAGATTCTACTTTGAGTGTGACTGCTGACCAACTGGATAAACCACATGCATTTTATATTTTCCTCATTTCATGTTTATTTCGTCTGATGACATTAAATGTCTCTCGACACAATGTTGTGCGCACATTATTTCTGACAATTGATAATATTTTATTATTTACAGTATTCTACCAAGTGTATACAGAAACAAGGTAAGCTAATAATTCCTTTGAAGGCCTAATAAACTTTTGCGTGTCATTCATTTAAAATAATAGGTTATAATATAAAACCTTATCCTTTTGTTTGAGCTACTAACGCTTTAAGGAGCATGGATTGCAAATATGTAAAATGTGTGGTAGTAGTAGTAGTCTAAATCAATCGGTTATATAGATGTTCATTGAGAAAAATCACCGTCCCGTTCAGTTCGTTCTTGTATATCTCTCATCTCTAATTTATCCATTACGTTCCTTATTTCATTCGAAACTTGTTCGGTAATGAAACCTTAAAAATACGTGCACTGAAATTTGTCGATCCAAGTTTCCACATTCTCATGTCAGCGTAGCGAAAGTGAAAATCAACATGATGAGCTCAGTGGGAAGTAAACAGTATTAACTGTTATAAATGGCTAGACATAAAATGTAAATACGAAATTAGTGAATATTGTCGAACTCGGGATTTAAAGGAAAAACAAGAATAAATGCAACTTGGACTAATTTTCGCTTATTTGTGCCAATCCTTCCAACTGAAATTAAGGCTTTTGAGGTAACCCCAATTAAGAAGCTCGCATTTACCGATATAACTTAGACTAGCAGTTGGTGACATCATGTATTAATCCCATGTCTTTATCCTCCAATTCCATTCGTATTTTAGACAGTATGGAGTGGCAGAATAAGCAGTAATTAAACATAAGTAACACGTCCCATATACAGTTAATAAAGGTGTACAGCTTCCACTATGCGCGAACAAACCTCAAAGACATCCGTAATTAAACACAGATATCCTATGAGGGTCTTGTACCTTCAAAATCCGTATTTCTTAGTTGTAGAGTACTACAGAACATTTTTGTCCAGAGTACTCATCCTTTAACCTACTCCATAAGTAACGCAATTCGTCAAAAGCTAATGGAGTTTGTATCCATGACGGGGTTTCGTCAGCCGCTGATCTACCAGGGCTAGTGAGACTTAAGATAAATGACATGGCCAACACTTTTATCCATTTCACTCCCTTTTAGTCAAACTAAGAACTGGCAGAAGAGTCTTGTAGAGAAGTTTTGTAGTTGGAGGAAGGGCGACCCATCCAAATCCAGCTTAAATTGTTATCCAAGACAGCTAGGAGAATGTTTCATATCAACATATTCATTAAACGAAATTATGCCACCCATAAATTAGGAAGCCAAACGAAAGAAATGCTATCCTTAAATCGATACATACAAAAAGAATAAATAAAATCCTAAGGATTGTACTCTATGTTTGACACACTGATTATTTTAAGACTAGCAGTGTTATATGCTCTAATTTGAATCTGAGATTGAGGGCCTAAACGACAGTAAATAGTTCTAACCAGGACTGGAGCTTACCTAATGCTTACAACTGGTTCATCTGTTCTCAGTATTTCTGTAACTGAAGATTGAATCATAAAAATTCAGGTGATATCTTTTTATTTTAAGGTCTGGTCATCTAATAGTGGATTTACAGGTACTTTATGCACTTCAGTTTAGGTCCTTAGGTATATTTTCTATCCTTCAGTCAACGAGCTTAGGTCACAATCCACCAAAATTACTAGTACTTGATCAGTAAGTCTTACTGACCCTCAACTCCTTACGTGCCTAATGTTACTGAGTATTTTGAACAGGAACTACTATCATAGTCTAATGTTAGTTTAGACTTATAGTTATCACTACACTTATACACAAGTATGTTGCCTACTACATGTATTCTTCATATTTCACTATAGCGCATAAAGAAGGAATATGGTGCTGCACATGGGGTGAAAATCGGAACAGAAATAAACAGTACATTATTACAGGTTCTTTGGATAATGGCCTCATTGCTTGGGAGTGGTAAGTGCATTATTTGCTGAGGTCTAACTTAGATACATAGACTATTTATAGAGCTTGTATTTTTCGTATGATGTTGAGTGAAGATAGTCTCTGATAATTATGACGAAGATCTAATAATAATTTTAGCTTTCCTGTATAGTTAGATATAGCGTAATTCTTAAAAGCTTTTTCTCAGTGCAAAATGTATGGTTTAGGAGCTATAATCTTACTCGTATATTTCAATTCTCAGTTATTGAACTATTTAGATATACATCCAAAACTGTTACAATTTGAGCAGCAATTTAGTGGTTAAGTTGCCAGTTCGAACTCCACTCCACCTACTTCGGCTTGGTCAGCCAAGTAGTGATGTCATTAGGCTTCACATAAATGTTGTGGCTCAAAGCCGAGTACGTAAACCTGTACTTGGTAGGTTAGTTACTTCGTTACAAATGATAGTTCTGTGTTTTAGTGATCCTTGACATTCCATCTAACTTATGTAGATAGGTAGTTTTGTAATCCTAGTAAAGCAGATTCTATAAAATTCCTAACTACAATCTTAGATGTACTTTATGTGTAATATTGCGAATTATATTCTACATTTACACGATTCAGTACTTTATAGTTAATAAAACCACGCTCTTTTTAATTTTAAGATATTTGTACGAATTTCGTATTGTTTGTTACTTCCGTCTATTATAAGTATTCTTGTGAACTTCCCCAAAAATTTTCCATTATCTGATCAAAACTGATTCGCTACAATAATTTAAAATATAAACATCTTGGCTCCGCTGCGATTGAGTTTTATATTCAGACCTAATATTTATATTCTAACGGTATGGTAATACAGGTCACCCTCATAAAAGGTACTGTTCCTGTAAGCTTCTTAAAATCACATGAAATCAAGGTGATACAAAAATAATTTTAAAGTTGTTCAACAAGTGCTAAAGTAAATATTTTTGTGAAAGGGATCACATACTCTCTAAAATAATATAACTCAGCATTCTCATACATTTTGTCAAGAACAGTACGTTCGTTTATAAAAAGCCAAGTAGGAGAAACGTTAAATACGTATGTTCAGTATTAAAAAAACGAGGATCACATATACCATACTTTAGGAAGACTGATTAGAAAGCAATAATCGGTTTCTCTTATATATTCTGTGGGACAACTGCGTAATAAATTAAGACAATTTATCTAATGTTAAACTACTTTATGGGGTTTTGATTTGTGTTGCTTTTTAATTTTGAATATATAAGAGTAAACTCGACCGTAATCTTTTCTCAATTTTTATTGGTAATTGCGAGGTATCTCAACGCAAAGTACGTAAAAGTATATTCAGTTGGTTGGTTAATATAAAAGCCAATCCCACTGTGAATATTTGTTAGACCCCTACACCGAAGTAGTCGAAGTATAAAGAACTCAGCAACAATACTCTGTAATTCATATTTTTATTTATCCTACTACTGTTCATCTGTTTATCACTATTTCCTTGTTTTAGGACTAATAGTCAGTTAAAATGTCTTTATCAATTTGAAGGACATAGGTTGGGTGTGATTTCGGTTGACATAAATTCAACAGGTACATTAGCAGCATCCAGCAGTCTTGATAGCCAGGTAAGTTGTCGATTATTTTTGGTGTTTTATTAATAGTTATACAAAATATAGATCAAAGGTTGTTTTTGGAGCTATTCGCCATTTTTTTCTGACATAACGAAGGTCTTCTAAAGAAAAAACTGATCGGCTTCCTCTACATAAGAAGGTTATGAAACAATTTTTTCGCTCCCCAGAAGGCAATACAAAGTAGAATGATACCAGTTGTTTGTGAGATTAACAATCAGAAAATATGAAAAGTGCCAACATCAGACTATATGGAGCTGTGAGTTAGTATTTAAGACGTTTGACTTTCAGCCACTGAGCCCGTTTCAAGCCCTACTTCATCTACTTCGATTTAACAACTGGTTAGTATCATTCGCCTTCACAATTAAAGCGTTGCTTTCACTTAAGGATGTGGTAAATAAATAAATTGAAATGTGAAAATTAGTCTTGTCATCGTTTCATTTTTGAAAGTCGAACTGTGATCTACTTACTGTACCCCGCCGGCAATAATATGCCGAGATGATATGATAAAAATTTTATTATTGATTAAACCGAATATTTCACAACCATTCAGACATTAAGTTGTGATGTCCTATAACCCGTCAAATATCACGTGACAAAACCGCCAATCAGGACACCGACTTGTATTACTTTGTCTTTGTGCCAAACCAATGATTCGTTAACCAGCGTTAGCA
Source organism: Schistosoma mansoni (assembly GCF_000237925.1). Lineage (NCBI taxonomy): Eukaryota > Metazoa > Platyhelminthes > Trematoda > Strigeidida > Schistosomatidae > Schistosoma > Schistosoma mansoni. The sequence goes on from NC_031495.1 coordinate 49,818,416, forward strand.
ACCTTGAGTCAAATCTGAGTTCTCGTTAGTCCTGAATGGTAGCTTCTTGCATAATCATATATATATATGATCTGGTTACTTAATAATTATCCAATAAGAATATATGTAATAATGGTCCATAAGTAATTTCTAGCAGTTACCGTTCATTCTTTCTTCGTCCTGACATAACATTAGTCTGATGGATTTAACTGTCAACAGTAAAGGTGACTAAACACATCAGATAACTTTTGTTCATTTACTCTGTTAACTAGAAGATTCTTGGTTGTATTTCTTGATAAACTTTATCTTCCATTGTATACCGTTCTTCTTCACTTACGTTTTGACTGTAATTTTTTTGTCTCTCGATTTGTTCACAATATTATTTCCTTATTTTAGTGCCTTATTGTGTCAAATTTTAATTTTATTAAGTAAATGAAAATATGCATATTTTGTTTGGATGTAAGTTGGAGGTAGTAGACAGGAAATTATAGACCTGGGTTTCGTAATATTTTGCACTCATTAATAGGTTATACTTGTAATTCTGAGGGAACTTATGCTCTCTGGCTGCAGCTAACCTCTTGTAGGACTCAGATATTTGTAATTGATTGATCACTAAATGGTAACCAGTGTCACGTATATTGAGTCTTTCCTAATGCTGGCTGAGTGCTATCGATCGACGAGTGCGGGACTGCACATAGCGTAGGTCCACGGTTTTCCGTTGACTACCTCCAATTGTCTTACATCTCAGCGTAGTGCATGCGATATCAAGTCACTTAAACCAGTGGCCACAATGAAACGTGATCACTATTATTTGGTCTATACTAAGACGTACTTAACATACGTGACATTAGTTACTACTCCATGACTAATCAGTTGTAAATGTTTTGTTATAAATCGGAATAAGGAGACAGTATGTTGGATATTAAGTTTTTTATTACCCTATATGTGTGATTTCATTCATTATGTGAAGACTATTCTGATTAGACGGGACAAAATGACAAAAACTCATCTTTTCTTAATTCAATGTAATAACTGCTGAGAACGATATTCGTTTTATTTTCAGTATTATTATTATTATTATTATCCACTATGATATTCTTTTGTATTAAATTACGACGACGTTCAGCATAACATGCAACATGTGATTTTGTTTTTATTTCATATATTTAACTTTTAAATTGATAATCATTTTATTTATTTATTTATTTGAACACATAACTATTGGTACAAAGGGGCACCAGATACATATGCGCCACACAAATCTTATTTGATTTGTGTGAGGGTGCCCAAACCGAAACAGCTGGTTTTCTTAGGGGCCACACCCCGAGCCTTTGACCTAAAGACCTGATCCACAAGGCAGTGGAGCATCGTGAGGAGATGCAGTTCCATGGTAGCCGGTGACCAACGATTGATTCATACGTCATTTGTTCCCTCAGGATACTGTAACCCATGTGCACCATTGGTTTGAAATCAGGGTTTGCCAACTCCTCTAGGTGGACTTTCCGTGTCCACCAACCCGGTTAAAGCGCCTGACATTCGCTTTTCGTCCTCACAATTTCGTAAACAACAGTAATGCCACGAGAAGGGATTGAGTAGAACTTCCCTGTCAGAGGCTATATATTCGCGTGGCCATGTGAGAGCATTTTGAGAGGGAGAGCGGACTCTCCCTACTCTCGGCCATACCAGGGCATTTGGGGGCATTGATAATCAAGTGGGTGTACAAATCGATATGTAAGTAATTGTATCTTTTGACCAGCGTCGTCGCGTTTCGGAGTGATTAAATCTTCACCTGTACCAGTCCTTTATGTGTTCTTACTTCACGCTGTGGGAATTTTAGCGGTTCCTCGTTTTTCAGTAGTGGTGACAGGGGATGTGGATATAACATTTTGTCTGTCACTATCTTTGTATTCACTCCTATTTGTTTCCCCTTACCTTCTGTTTCCTCATTGAAATTTCCAACAGCCCTATTGTCTTCGTTTTCCTTCAATTTGGTATTCATTTTTCTCTTATTGTGTCCTGTCTATTTTATTGACGTTTCATGACCACATAGTGGATTTCTTCGCATTATCACTAAGCATTTACTATTTCCACGTGTTTCCAAAGCTGGAAAATGCACTAATCATAATAAATGTTGTTTATTGATTAGACACCTTAATTAAGTTCTGGTTATTTCAAGTCTCGGCGTGTGCTGTATAGGATGTTAATTTTTGTTATGTTCTATACATATTTCAACAGATTTTATTATGGGATCTGGAAACAGGAAGATTAACGAAAACATATGACGGTGATCCAGCTGATACCTGGACTATTGCTTTTTCTCCTGATTCGCGTTTCCTAGCAACTGGAAGTCATACTGGTTGTGTAAATATGATTAATGTACAAACTGCTCAGAAAGAGGGTTCTATTCAATTAGAGGGGAAATTCGTGTACAGCCTTGCTTATGTAAGCTTCCTTTTCTGTTGTATTGTGCTTAATTAATCGAAGAATAATTTTCTATTATTGCTTACAGTTTATTGTTTTTCTGAACAAAAAGAAGTTTCTAATACTCCACTTAAATGTCTATCTCAACGGGAAAACAGCATATTATTTATACTGTCAAAAGTATGATTGTTAACACAACTAAGAGACAATTAATTGGATTATATTGCAATTAATTATTTGTGCTTCGACATTGTTCAAAATTTGTAAATGTCTACCAGCTAAATGTTTTCAACGTCGTCTAGTTAAATGTATGAAATTAATTGGTCGAACCTTATCAGCGAAATACTATACATAGTAGAAGAAACAAAATAACTTTATCCTACCATTATTATTTACCATTTTAAAATTTTTGAGTTTACATTATGTTAGTTATTACAACGTTTGTCAGTTGTACTCATATGTGTAAGCTTCATCAACCTTCTAGTGATATTCATTTCAGTTGAATTAAGTACTTGATGTCACTGTATAAATTTCCAAATTATCAAATTTATCAGTAAGGTACTAGAAATTCCTTCATATTGAGGATCATATTTAATTTTTTTTAGGGGTTTCTATGTGTATTTCTGTCTAATTGCAATATGATATAGGAGATTTTAAGCTAAACTTTTTTTTAATCTTAGGTTTAGCCATACCATCAGTTACGTCAAATCAAATGTACTTGAGGGAAAATTTAAACCTTCCGTCGTATTTTTTAAGAAAGTCTCTACCACTAATTCATAGCTTTATGTCCCCTTTAAAATTTAAGTCACTTTCCTTCATGGTTCTGGTAAATTTCAGGTATTTAAACGTGTGGAAGTTAACTGCTTCAGGTGACTTACTTTATGTTGTATGCCACACTTCAAAGATTATCTCAGTGGCTACACTTGAGATCTGCGCTTTAGAACAAAAAGAATTGGTCTGTTTCGTTGCATCTACAGAACATTTGAGATGAACGGTCAACTTTAGTTTAGATTTAAACTATATAAATCTTTTCAACTAAACATAAAATACAACTTATTTCTTGAATTCATAGATCTCTGACCGTTTATGATTCTTTAAATGCCTAAAAATGCTTACAATTAAACTGTTGATTATATTTTCATGATCTCTTTCACATTCTTATCATAGTTTGTTAATAGACTATCCTTTTTAATTTATAGTGTTATATGATACTTAGCATTACCAATTCTCTCTACGAACTAATTCTTTCTCCCTCTACTATATCTTTATATGCAATCTTTATTTTTATATATTACCACCATTGAAGTAACTGCTTCCATGATTTTGGTGTTCATCTTATTGTGCTAATGGGATATGGCAATATGAACCAATGCATATATGTATTTGGATCTACGTTGTAGATGACTGAGCTTTACCAGTTACAAATTGATGATAATATTTCACTCCTTTACATAAATTTCTTTATATAAACGAGATCTCTGACGGATCTAAGCTAGCTGCTGGAACAATCAATGGGCTTGTCAGCATTTGTGATTTAGAAACAGGGAGTGTTCAGTTTTTGGATGGACATGCCACACCGGTACGCTCAGTTTCGTTTTCACCTGATGGACGTCTATTAGCTTCTGCATCTGATGATAAACAAATTAAAGTTTTTGATGTGTGAGTTGTTCATAAAAATTTTTTTTACTGTCATACTTAGTACTAGTCTATTCTGAATTCCTGGTAAAGTCTGTTCCCTTTTCATTTGATTTCTTTATAGTACTAGCTGAACTTTCCAGTGTACTATTTGATTTATAAGTCAACTAACAAATATGTGTTGTGAATTGCGAAGTTCACAACTTCTTTTCCATCATCTTGAGGTAGTATATATTCGTGGGCGTAACTTAACTAGACAGCTTTAGTTGTGTGTTTTGAGCTATCTACTTCAACCATTCATGTCGTTCTTTTAGAAGATTAACGTTCCTTACAGGTATCTTGGCATAGTCTCATTAAAAATATTGGGACATGAACTTATCAGAGTTGCACAGGAATGCATTTCGAGTTGCACAGGAATGCATTTCGACTCACTTTGAGCCTTATGAAGAGCAAATGCAACTTAAATACAAATAATCTAAATCCACGTATTCATGGAAAGCTAAGGTAAATTAAATAGAAGTGATGTCAGGGATAAATAATAGTTGTAAAATTATTTAGGCCTACTCAAGAGACTCAAAGTACTTGTTGGTGAAAGTATCACAGAAAAGGATATCGTTAATACATTATCAGACCAGGTTTCTAAAAAGCTAGGAGTTGCATTAATTGATCGGTTGACTTACAATTATTCTCTAGATATAAACTTTATGTAGTTGGGTTTAATCGGTCGGTGAGGCTATTAACTTGTTTTAATTAGGAAAATTAAGTAATCTGTCACATTCTATTCTAAATACATCAGAATTAAGATTAAAAATGATCTGCAGTTGACCAAACATAAACATACCATGGATCTATAAAGTGATTAGTTGTTGGTCCAAGTCGTATTTGAAGATCTAGGCTTCCTAATTAGAATTTTCTATATGATCTGTAGTCAATCACAATAACTCGTATACATCCATTCTTTATATTTTACAAATCCTTAGAATATTATTACTCGCTATTTTTTCTTTATTAATCTGTTTCCGTATTGTTTATGTTTATATCTCTCCAGTATTCTTGGTTTTCTCACTATGTTTCAGTCATATAGATATATTTGTACATATCATTTTAGAAATATAGTAGTATACTAGCCTCGTTTTGTTAAAAAGGATTGACAAATAATAATATAGAAGATATTTATACACCATACTTAATTAGTGCAAGCTAACTGTGTAGTACACAGTTACCCAAGTCTAAATCGGTAGTGCATACTTTTTAGTCCTTGATCCAGTTGTTCATACAACATTATATTTAATGTTTACGTTTCATAGTTAATAATATCCACCATGTTATGCATACGTCGGGAGTCGCCCTGTAAAAGTGTGAGAAATGGCATTTCAAAATGTTTATATTGTCTTTACATCTATCAGTAAATTGGATTTGTCGATTGGGTATGAAATATTTGTATGTTTTCCAAATTCCAACTATTGCTGTTCATGTCTTTAGTCTCTGTGATAATATCATTATCAGACTTATTCCCATTATAGCTATCAGTGGTAAAATGTTTACATTCTTGTATATTCGAACATCAAAAGATATGTCATTTTTTATTTAATTATGCACACAATGTTGTCTGTATAAGGGTGTAGTCAATTTAAGTTAAGAAGTGTATCTCGATCCTTTACAGAACTTCCCTATTATCTATTGATTATTTTAGACGCGATGGTCGACTAGTTATCCCTAGTTTAAATGGTCATAAAGGATGGGTTGTATCGGTAGACTTCGCTTCAGATAATCGACATCTTGTCACAGCATCCACTGATTGTTCTGTTCGAATCTGGGATCTAGCATCGAAAGAAGAAAAACATTGTTTTAATACACATGAAGATCAGGTAAGTCTATTTTATTTGGCTTGTCATTGTATCGCTACTAAATTAGATTAAGGTTTAGAAATCAGCAATACTTGTACGTGCAGACTAACGTAAAATAAACACGGACTCTATTTGATGTAATCCATTAATGCAAACCAAAATTCATACAATCAAACAGGCAATGTATATTGGTTATAACCAATGGAATCATAATAATTAATCCAATTGTCAAATATATACACCACGTATATTTACATTAAATAACCATCAAGTGGTGACTAGTATCATGTTCGTTTCATCCTTAGTACTGATCAAATTGTACCGACCATGTTGTAATGTGGTCACAAGCCTAAGTAACTTAACATCCGATGCAGTATGTTTTGATTTTAGATGGTTGAAATAAGTCAATAGGTAACCATGGTCCTAGGTTTCATGCTAATTGACACTCATAAACAAAGTGTACCTGCAATAGTCGCAATCAGTAACTGGAGACATTGAGTGATATGGCTCAGAATCGGACATATGGCCACAGATGGATTAACTCTTTACCTTCCTCTCGATCTTGAGTTTCAATGTTTTTGTATGCATAACTTTTCACTGTTTTTTCGAACCATATTCTCAAGATGATTACTGCTAGATTATTTCGGTTTGTTTGGTATTTTGTACTAATTCGGTGTGACAACCTAAGATGGCGCACATGTTTGCCAAGCTGTACGTTGGTCAGAACTGATTGACGTTAAATACTTCTTCTTCATCTTCATATTCTGATATTTTTATACCAACACATTGGCGTACATTAACATTTCTAATTTATTAATTTACAAGTTAAGAGGCTTATTCGCCATTAAATTAAACGTTTATTTCAATAAAGTTAGTTTACTATTACACTGCATTTACCAGTAAATATTTATCTATTTCAACAATTTATCAATTCAGAAATATTCACTATTATTTCTATATGTGCTTCATTCATTTCGATTGGTTGAAAAAGTTAGTCCTTGGAAAAAATCAAATGTTTTGCTTACACTTTATTAGGCGAACAGTGATTACCTCATTAGTTTTATCTATCTACTACCTTCAAATAGCTTCCAATCATATTCATCACATTGGTAGTTTCTTGAAGACTTACATTTTAAACATCAATATCATCTTCATATGTTAGAACAAAAAGAAAATTAATCTGTAGATTTTATTGTATATTATAATGCTAAACAGCAAACAATATGATCTTGTGCAATTTGTAGAATTTTTTTTTTGGTTATTGAATTGTATTGTATTTTATTCTTGTTTAATTTTCATAGGTATGGTGCGCTCGTTATAGTCCTCAAGGAAATAATATTATATCTGTAGGAGATGATAGATCTATCATGATTTATCAATGTGCTTAATATTAAATTAAAAATATTTTTATACTTGTTATTATTGTCAATCACTATAACATCATCATCATCATATGACAGTATTTAGTAATACTACTGATATACAGTCATCATTCATTTTTCGGTCCTTTTTGATAAAGAAATAAATGAAATAAATTGCATTAACTGTTCAATTTTATCTTAATAAAATTCAAGTTACTTATTTCATATGATAATTCTATAGTGTAAATTTGATGTATACTGACAACATAAAAATCGTTTATTTCAGTGATTAGATTTATATTAAATTTGTTAAAGAACAAACAAACAATAAAGTGAGATCAAATTTCATGGATTGGTTGAGGTTAGACATTAGCACCGCTGGATGCCGACTCAGTGGTCTATCGGTTAAGTGCTCTGGCGCGAGACTGGTAGGTCCTGGGTTCAAATCCCGCGAGGCGGGGTCGTGGAGGCGCACTGCTGAGGAGTCCTACAGTAGGACGAAACGGCCGTCTAGTGCTTCCAGGTTTTCCACGGTAGTCTAGCTTCAATTGACTCATGATCTTAACTATATGAGATCAAAACTTGTATTCGAAGATTAAATTATGGGTAACTTCTAGTAACTATTTATAGACTGTTATTATAAATACATATTCCTGTTGTATAAATATTCAGTAACTAGATTATATATATTTATATTTCTTTTGTCATAAGTCTTCATTTGACCTATTAGCCACTGTTAAATGATTTACCATTCTCGTAGTGTTATTTTTTCTTCGCTTTGTCTTAACAGCATTAATAGAAAGGTTAGATAGCACCGTACTTTTAGTTTTCAGTATAGATGTATCCTGTTTTAAGTTTATCAATCGTTGGCATTCTGCGGTCACAGTTTACAGCGTCAAATCACTGTCATGTTCCACACGGGATAACAATCGCATGCACAGGAACAAGGTCATAGAAGTCGGTATTCTGATTGGCAATTATGTCATGTGATAATTGACAGGGGAAGAGTCAAAACGTAAACTAGCGTTAATCAACATTATTGCATATGTTCCGTGGAATGTAAGTATCATGTTACTTTCTTGTCATGATGGATGACCAACTAAGAATTTACATGAGTGATTAGTTTGTTTAGTAGGTGAGCAAAAGGATATGACTAGGTTTATAATAAACTCCTATGTAAAGTGAATCTTTATCTAATAATCATGACGTGCTCTACTGAAATGGGGTAGCCTGTTGTGTCCTAAGTTGTCATAGTGACTAAAACAACAGTCAAGGTATTAAACTTTCAATGTTTAGTTTGACATTTCAAAGCCTTTTTCACTTGACTCCGTTTACACAGTCTTGTGTCAAGATTGTAGTTTATATTCGCTTGTTCTTGATCATTTAGTTAAACTGTCATATCTCCATTAGGATTGTTGAGTGACAATTAGTAAGTTCACCTAGAAATCCAAACACTTCCCAGGCATATTTTATTACTAAACACTTGGTTGGTGTTGTATCCCGCAGAGAATTGTGAATGGTAACTTTTGAGGACTATTGTGGACCAATGTGATATGTATATTTCCTATTGTATGATCGTTAAGTAACTAACCTAATCATATTCATGTTCCTCTTATCATTAGCTTTATTTTGACCTTTGAACTATTATCATACGATTCTTGAGTTATCAGTTTACTGATTACTTTCCCCCCTAATCACAGCCACATTTGGCTAAATATTGTACAAATGTTGTTTTCTGTTTATTGGTACGATGTGATCTGTTTAGTTGGTATATAAACCCAGTATGTTTGTGAATAATGATTCATACCACTGAGGCTGTTATTGGTGTTTTGGACTTAACTAGCTGGGCTAGGCAGAAGCAGGACCGGTTATCGCTCTAAGCTGCTCGTACGGTTTCGTGTGTCACTGTTCTAATCGATAATTCGCTGCTCTCTGATTGACGGTCTCATCAAGTCACACATTAACTAGGCATCCACTCAGCCACAAGTTATAACAGTTACGACGCACGAATATGTGGTTATGAATTATGGGAATTTCATTGGAGCTACTATGTATACCTGTAAACAAGCACACGATCAATGTATATTACCAACAGTGAATACAAATCGACCAATAGAACGTAACTCGATATTTGCCCCTGAACGTTTCAAGTGTATAGGATATAATGATCCAAACTAAAGTAATAATTAATCGTGAGGGTTACCTATCTTTTTAATCAGCTTTCCTACCACAAAATGTTATACCATCGAGTAACCAATCAGCAACAAATGAAATAAGTTTTGTTAAGTTCACGAATCGACCAGTTCTAGACCACCATTAAATACCTGGAAGCACTGGATGTCTGTGTCGTCCTAGCGTGAGACTCCTCAGCATTGCGTATCCACGACCCCACATGTGGGACACGAGGCTGGGACCTTCGGTCTCGCTCGCAAACGCTTAACCTGTGGACTGGTAAGTTAGTATTCTGCGATGCCAGTGTTTACCTTAACGTGTGTTTACGTAAACCCATCCACTGGGTCTTTGTTGTTGCAGATGTTTCTATGCCAATCATTGAAATAGACCTCCTACAACATCAAAACCTACTCATTGATACGCACAAACGGAGGCTAGTAGACGGAAACAAATAGTTATCTGTTTGTGTAACTTCTTTTTCCAGTTGTAGATTGTCTCACACAACATACCTATTCTATTAACCATTACTCGACAAGTACTCTGGGATATACCGACCGTAACCCAAATTGCCGTGTGTGACCAGCAGTGTTACACATCACAACTACAGGACCACCTGTATTCTCGAAAGCTTATATTGTCGGTTGATATGCTAAGCCCATATACTTTATTCCAGCTTCTGGACAAGCCAATTTACCTATCCATCATGAGTCACCTTTTGACCTTGTGAACTACTCACTTATTAACCCTGACTATTTTATATCTGAGTGTATGTATGTGTACACTTCTTTTCCTATCCACCTACAGTAATGCCATGCTTTTGCAGTCGTCCGAAGACAAGATCTAGATGCTGGAGATGGGATTCTCTGCCTGGGCTTGCTATTAAGCAGTCATCATATCTCGGAAAACGTCATCGATGAACCTTTGGAATGTCTGGGCAACATTTTTTGGGCCGAAAGGCATTCGCACAAATTCGTAGAGTTCGAATGGAGTGATTATAGCAGTTTTTGGAATATCGTCAGTAGCCATAGGGATTTGGTTATAGACTTTAACCAAGTCGATTTTCGAAAAGACAGTTGTGCCTTTCAAGGTAGCTGTCAAATCGTGAATGTGAGGCAACGGGTAACGATCGGGAATGTTCTTTGCATTCGAACGCCGACAATCACCAGTTGGACGCCAATCGTTGTTGTCCTTTATAAGGATCATGTGTAAGGGAGATGCCCATGGGCTATTTGACGATTCCTAACTCTATCATGCGGTAAAATTCGTTTTCTGCCAACCTTAGCTTTTCGGCAGCTCGTCGGCGTGTTTGTAGGGCCATCACCGACACCATTTAGATCGTATAAATAATGGTTGTCAAAATATATATCTTGTCTATCGTCGTATGTAAATGTGAATAACGGAATTAAGTAGGTCAAATACGAGAATGAATTTTCGAATACATAGATTTTGTACACTCATTGATCTTGACAGGAAATCGAAGGGATAAAGCGAATAGGAGAGAGAGAAGCAAAAATGACGCACATTGGAGATGACGGGTAAGCCAACACACTTCAACCAAACGTTAATCGATATTTATAGTCAGATAAAAAATAAGTTACAGACATGTGGTGGATAGGAAAAGAAGTATACACATACATACACTCAAATATAAAATAGTCAGGGTTAATAAGTGAATAATTCACAAGGTCAAAAGGTGACTCATGATGGATAGGTAAATTGGCCTGTCCAGAAGCTGGGATAAAAAATATGGGCTTAGCATATCAACCGACAATATAAGCTTTCGAGAATACAGATGTGTTATATACTAGGGAAAAAGTAAGTACTGATAACTTACGGGACCTCTTATTAGACTATTATTCTATTTATATTCCTATGGTATAACTATTCAGTAACTGGATTATCTATGTCTATATTCATCTTATTACCAGCTTCATTCTGACCTATTGATTATTATTATATGATTTATTGTTCATAAATTATACTCGGTTTATTTAATACTGTCTCCCACGCTTACAGCCACATTCGGCTTGATTTTGTACAAATATTATTTTCTGTTTTATGGTATGGTCTGCCTGTTTGGTATATAGACAAAGTATGTTTGAAATAAACGATTCGCATTACAGCAGCTGCTATTGGTGTTTTGAACTCAAGTGGACGGGTTAGGCGGATAAGGGCCAATAAGAACGCTAGATTACTCATACTAATCGAACGTCATTCTCACAGTGTGAAGGTCATAGAAGTCGTATTCTATTGGTGGATAATTTACGTGAATTACGTCCTCGTTTACTTCGTAAGGTCATAACAAATCAGCGACGACCTTGAACAGGTCACAACAATAAGCTACGACCTTGATCAAGACATAACGATTGGCGACGGCTAGGTCAAATCCTAACAAGGTGGTCCTGTAGTTGCGATGTGTAACACTGCTGGTCACACACGGCAATTTGGGTTACGGTCGGTATATCCCAGAGTACTTATCGAGTAATCCAGATGAGGCATTTATCCAGAAGTTTGACTTTGATACAAGCCAAGAAGTCACACCATTCCTGTCCAACCCTGGTGAACCCAGCACGAACGAGACAGTTAATGCTATCTCTTTTTGGGGACATGTTTATAAACAGCTTCTCCTGACAATTACAACATGCAAATTCAGAATCGTTTGTAGAATAGACAATTACGGATGTTGAAGTGGATAGTATGTTGTGCGTATCAAATTGAACGAGTTTTCATGTCAATTAAACTGAGAGATTAATAGTCAGAATAAGTATCGATGTCATTAGGACAAATGAAATAAGGGTGTAATCATAAAACGCATCGGCACAATAAATTCCAGTTATGAAGATGCTTAAGGAAATGTTGTATAGCTAGGCGTCCAAACGAGGTCATCTTATGAGTAAGATGATTATTGACTGATGTGGCCAGAAGTTAGCAAAGGTAAAAGAAGCAACTGAAAATTTCGTTTATACATAAATTTTCGGTATTTTAATCCGTCTAAAAAACGTTGGGTCCGACAACTTTAGTCAGAGATCAATCCTAACCGACGTATCAACTTAGCTAAGTTAATTTTATACGCTAGTAGTTTTGAAGCCAGTGACCTTCAATTTTTCCAAACGATCCTAAATTCATATTCACCCAAGGACTTGTCTGCCCAAAAATCAGACACTTCACGAGATCATTCGACTGGCATTTTCGTTTTCCCCATTCAAATAACTTGACAAGAAAGTGCTTCCATCAAGTTGTTGTTTGGGATTTAGTGCGCTGACCAATAACATTGGTAACGTCACAGGTATCGTATTTTGACAACACTTCAACCAGCAATACCTTCTATGATTGAATCGTGCTCACCTAGTGAAATTCAAAGTCCGAAGCAAGGAGGGAGATATATTTGGTGGATTATCAATGCATCGAGAAGTAACTGATCTAAACTGGCTAGCGATCGCAGGATGAGTTGAGCACGACGTTCCCACTCGTGTTTTGTTGCGGATGCATGACCGAGAGCCTTCAGTCAGATGAGTCCATTAAAACTAATGTGGTCATCATCAAATGTCTAAGACTTGCATCAAGGAGACGGAGAAACTCTTCACGATGGTTCAGTAGAGAGGTTCGCACCTTTCTCCGTAAGAAAGGAACGATGCGGGACAGATTTGGGTTACTGGGGACTGATGAGGCAAAATCTAACTATCGAGAAACCGGAAATACCTGTGCCTTTACCCTCGTATGTCTAGAGGGTTGTACGAATTAAAAATTGTTAAGGAATCTATAGAATGCCGTTAACACTTGTATTCGTATGTAAACCAGAGGACAAAAAGGAGAGGAACTATTCCAGCACTGTGGAAGGACAGTAATGCTTCACCGTTAGTGAAGGACGATTATGGTAAAGTTCAAGTATTCTCACACTACTTTATGAACGTATATACCGTAGAAACACTCTTCTCGTCAGTTCACACAATTCCCCCACACTGGAAAACTTGACCATTAAAGAACTCGATGTATTTGGTCCGCTAAATAAACTTGATACAGGCAAATTCACTGGACCCGATGATGTGACTAACTTCGTTGCTAACCCTCTAAGTATATGCTTCAATCTGTCCGTAACCCAGGGTCGTTTACCAAAAGACTGGAAGAATGCCATAGTTATTCCTGTCTTCAAAACAGGTAGGAAACATAATCCTGAGAACTAGCGGCCCGTTAGCCTAACTAGCGTAGTTGTTAAAATTTTAGAAAAGATTATTCAAAAGGAGCTGTTTGAGTATCTCGACGAAAACCGGATCTTTTCTGAGAAGCAGCATGGTTTTAAAATAAGTTATTCCTATCTCACTAATTTATTAGTGACCCGTGAGAGCTGGTTCTCTTTTAAAGATCAACACAGAATACGGGTGTATTCCAATTTGTCTCTCTGGGTGGCTGTGCTTAGCGGAGTGCCTCAGGGTACATTTTTGGAGCCAGTATTATTCTTCTTATATGTAAATGTCCTTCCTCGTTTCCAAGCAAAGATTGGTCCGGCTGTCAGCCGTTGCTGATTTAATGCAAAGATGACTGAGGAATAACGCGCTACTCTAAATTCGCTGTATAAAAGGTACATTGTGAATTATAACTCTATCTACTAAAATCGGTTAAATAAAGGCCTATTATCAGATTTATATGAATTATTGAGCCACACTCATGGCATAAATGATAACCCACTTAGGACTCCTTTAAGTTTTGTAAATGCTGTTTTGACGAAAGCCTATTTACATTATGCACATTACTATTTTACCAGTCCTTCGACCTTGATGTTGGCAAAGTTTGAGTTGTCCAATCACAGCTTTGGTGAGTCCTCACGTGTTTGTCACAAATTGTCCTCGGTGTTTAAGATCAAACCGTATTCCTACTAGAAAAGGTGCCACGTCTTTCAAATGGTGTTAAGTTAATTTTTTATCTAATTTTGTTTATTTAGAATGACTAATTTTCAAGCTCTCTAAGCAATTGCATTAATGCACAAAATTTTGTGTGTATACACAAATTTCGATGCCAGAGACGTTACTAGCATCAAAAGCTTATTTGTTAAATCCTAACTTGTTCTGTTTCTTCTAAAGTTAATGTTTTTAATCAGGTTTTCGGTTAATTCTGTGTTAGTTTTTGTGTATATATAAACAAAATGTTCTTCGTCATTTTCTTCGTGAACGCCCAGGCGTTCACAGCTGTGTAGTTGTCAACCTCACACCGGTATAGGGATTGAAATCCCTTCTTACCTGTTAATGAAAGGCTGCAATGTTATTTGTGTGCATGTGGCTTCATATCCTGTCCACCGCCTTTCAAAGTGGTTTAGATAAATATAATTCCCACTCTTTAGCATAAAAGAAATTTGGTGGCGAGATTAATTTATGAACGAACCAATCAGTTATAATATAACAAGCCTCGGGTTTCGACTCATAATTCACTCATCCATTTGGCTAAATAGAGTTTTGGCATTATAGCTGATGTCAGTTCGTGATGAAAAACCCGAATTTAAATTGTGATTTTAACCATCAACGATGAATCATAATTCTAACCACTCACACTGGTTAATAGTGTTTACTCCTAATCACAACCATTCGCACACTTAACTAGTGTATCAGAAAGAAACTCGTAACCCTACTCTGTCACCATTGTACATGTTTATCCACACCTTAAGATCAGTAACAAACATCAAATTAGATTATTTTGTAAAATAGAGTAAACGGAGACCTTGGATCATATCTTGAGGTACTTGACTCATACTTAGACCCCATCAAGATAGATTGTCATATATCCACACTTTTTTATTTGTATGACTAATGAAGTGTTTAGTTTAGTACTAATTCTTTGATTTGGTTCGAAAACTAAACGTTCACCTGCATATTTTCTGGCTGATATCTCTAATCAGTATGTATTCAGGCGTACTTGTTTCTTCATCTAGTCTACTTTATTTTTATTTATTTATTTGAACACAGCTCCTCTCCTGGTTCTCACATCTTCCATTACCCTTCGGAATTGCTTGTTGATACAAATATGATCTATCTGATTCTCTGTGGTGTGGTCTGGCGAGATCCATGTAGTTTTGTGTATGCGTTTGTGTGGAAATATTTTGCCGCCTGTAACCAATTTGTTGAATGCACATAAATTTGCAAATCTCTCTCCATTTTCATCTCTCTCTCCCGTCGTCGTTGCTATCATTGGGCGTTGCATAACGTTGGGTAACATTCATTGTAATCCCCTTCTTTGTTTTGAACGACGTTTTGATAATTCTAGATCCATGAGATTCCCATCTTACAAGTGCATTTCGTGCTTCTCTGAATAGCATTAGAGCAACTCCCTGTGTGTGTGGAGCATTTTCCTCTTCATGACCAGAGTACAGCAGCATCTCTCCTGTGCCTAGCCTTTGCTGTCCAGCTTGCTTTCAATGGGTTTCGCTGATTCCGAGTACTGCCAATTTATATCTTCTCATTTCCATTGCTACTTGACTGTTGTTCCCGGTCTCCCATATTGTCCGGACGTTCCATGTACCTATAAAAATTGTTGCTCTGGTTGTTAGTAGGGGCATCGGCCTCGTGACTTCCGAAGGAATTCGGCTTTCATCATGAGGTGTCATAATTCTTCTTTGAACTCCGAGGGCAGAGTTTAAATGGTTTGAATTATTTTTTCTGGTTAGCGTTTTTTAGCGAGTTAGTTTTCTACGGGATGGGGTCTCTAACCCCATACCCAACCCTCCTCCTTTACCCGGGCTTGGGACCGGCAGTAACTCTAGAAGAGCTACAGGCGGAGTTACAGGACCTGATAGGTTGAATATATTAGGAATTTTGTCACTGTTGTTTGAACGTAAATATCTGAGATACTGGGTGGGTTCACGTAAAGTTACTTATGGTATCAACAGAATCAGGTATTTTTTTTTAACCATGATAGCACAATTCTACCACTATTCTAACGTCTTATAGTTCCTTATACGTGGTATTTAGTGGTTTCTGTAATTGTCTATGAACGTCTTCATTAACGTCTCATTTAGGAAGCCTCCAGTATCCAGTTGTTTACTTTTTTCCGTTAAGAATTTTCGGATCGCTGATCGTTGTAATAACTATTGTATTTGGTAGTATTTGCTCAGTATAATCGCTGTCCAGTCATCCTAACTGTTTGTTTTTTATTTATCTTATGTATATCATAGGCTCATCAACTTTTGGAAAGCAGTGAAATATTGATCTGTATCGGTACTGGCTAAAATCTTACATGGATGTAATTTTCGAAAGTTCACGTATTGCAAAAAATGTTTCATTCACAACTTATTGCCGTCTCTTGGAAAAACTAGCATCAAGTGATGGGGTCAAGACGAAAGAAAAAATTTTGTCCAGATTTGTAATTTTATGGGAGACCCAGTATCTCGCATTAGACTCAATAAGTCAGTATCCGTGTGGTGGCCGAGCTAGCCTTTATTTACTTTTGCGTTTGTTAATTCCTTCTCATGATAGATCAAGGAAAGCCTTCGGATTGCGTGGACAGACACTATCAAGACTAATAATAAAAGCTATCGGGCTAGCCCCAAACAGTCTGGCTGCTCGTAAACTTTCACATATTCATCCTAATAGTATCCATCGACAGACTGATTTCGCCGATGTAGCATATACAGTGCTCAGAGCTCGATGTCGTGAGGACAGTGTTTTGTCTGTCAAGGTATGTAAACATGTATGATTTCAACTTAGTACTCTATTCAATTTGTTCATTGGTTCCTGAAACTTATTACATCCTCAGCATCTCAGTTTATATCTTGACACTTTTCCAACAGAGATGATTGAAGTCTCTGAAACAATAGCCATCAATGTTTGTATTCAGAATATTTGGACTACTTTAGTGATTCAGAAGGTTCTAAAATGATAAACGTAATTCGGTGAACTAGGACATTGTTCAATATTCATTCATGTGTATCATACACGTCTGGAATCTAACTAACTCTCCTGAAATCAACCCCAACACATTTAGTCAGACCATCTTGGTTTGCAGAAAATTTGTCAAATAATGACTTCAATATTAATGATTTATGTTGGATACACCTATAAAGTGCAAGATAGGTTTTCCTAAGAATTATAAGTCTGTCTGTAGTTGTCCACCAAACTAGTGAAATATATTAATTTTATTTGAGCAAACTTGTTATTATCAAACACTCATTTAGTCTTTTTTTTGGGCAGTCTTCACTTAATTGTCGATCTTTATTGACGTAAATGCTATGTACACATATGTTTCAAGAAAAAAGTAATATCGCGGAGATTCTTATGATAATTTGTTCATGTCTTGTAATTAACAGCTTTGAGTGGTTGCTTTATTAATATTGCGTACTTAAACCCTTTATAGTAAAGTTAGCGCGACATTAAAAGCATGTGCTTTCAATGGCTGTCTGGCTTTGTCCAATATTTTTTTGACGACATTAGATTTGAATAACAGCAGTTTTTGTTGGTGAGAACATATGTTACATATGTGGAGCGATGTCTAGTCTCGTAATAAGATACTCCTTGGAGTAGGATTACGATATTAAAGAGCTAAGAATAGACTGAGGCCGCACATTATTTCATGGTAGATTGTGATAATCTAAACTGTTGAAATCTATACAATTAGACTCAGTTGTAAGTACTTTAACTTGTTTAACTATCAACATTTATTTTTACTTAATTCCTATGAAATAACCGGTAAATATTTCATGCTGGAGAAATGGTAGGGTTTCTAGATACCTAATCCTTGTTAGAGAAAGCAAAGCCAAAAAAATGGAAGGGGAAAGTGACATTATTTGTGGTGTACAATTCGTGTATTAGTATTATGGTTCGAACACTAGATTTATTCCTTCAAGGTTGTATTTTAATATCTTGTCAACTGGTCAAGAGAATAAGTAGTTTGAACAGTGCGAGAAAAACAAGGTTTGCGGAATAAAATGAACTAGTTCTTTTACATGACCCATCAGATACAAGTGGCCTAAAATTAAAACAAATGCTATAATTACAAATAAAGATTTAACATACTTTACTCAGTGAAATTTAGATGTGTGTTTCTGGAGAGAAACCAAAGCTCATGAAAAAACGGGTTACGGAATATATCGTTAAATATAGGTAGGATCGGTGCGTATTTATGTTAAAAATATGAATAATAATGGTACGGGATAATAATAATCACTTGTGAGAAAAAGGAGATTACGTTTTTAGAACTCAACTCAAATTACTATGTGAGCATGAATAAGATTATGTAAGAGACAAAAATGGGGTTAAACAGCAAATAAGGTTATAAAGCGTTGTTTGATCACAGTCATAGTTACCATAGCGAACGAAGGTTTATCACTTTATCTCTCTGAACACATAGGTCAGCTTGGAATCGTTTGATAGCAATTGCCTCATCAAAACGGCGTAAAATCGATGTTGTTTGTTTCTAATTCATTTTAGATGCATAACTGGTATTGACTCCATGTTCACTACCCATTAAGTGCCTAGGAATTGCACTTGTGAAGGTTTTGTTACCTCTTAGGCATCAGCTTTTCTGAATGTATTCAAAAAACGTAGTAGAAGCATTTCTCTGGGTCCTTCTAGACATACTTGCCACCACAGGCATGTATAAATTCATGTATGCTATTAGAGGTGACGTCGGAAGGGGCTTGATCTGCCTTAAAGTGACTTAGTAAACGTCTGGTATTATACTGAAATCTGTTGAGTTGCTAGAAAAATTTTCAGTCCCGCCCTAATTAGTCTCTAAACTCTTCATGAAATCTCATCTCCAACAGGAGATAGATAGGGATAGGCTTATTACAAACGGTCGGTTCATAATGTACAGGATGCTTCTTTCCATATTTCTCGATAAATTTCTTTGGGTATCCATTTTCTACAAGGTTCTTTTCAAAGGTTGCCAATTCGTCTGTAATTCTGTTGTTTGGGCATCTTATTCTAGCTTTGTTAAAATGCGTTTTGACTTGACATGCAAATACTATCTGTTCACACAAAGCTAATTGAAAGGGTTAAAAATATTACAAGGCTTATTGAACTAAGTTATCTTTGCTGGTTGAATGGGATTTCTAATACACAAGTTGTATTCTTTTGTTAGCTTTGCTAAGACCGAACATATGTGTTTACACTGCTAATAACATTCTACAAAACGATTCATTTAATAAGCATTAATAATTTCTCAATTTTTATTTACAAAATAAAGGATTTGAATACTCATTTAGATGAACTTTCTACTGCTGAATCGTATGATATGCGTTTACAAGTATTGCGATCGTTGTTACAGTTAACTACAGCTTTAGAACAAAAATGGATTATACGTCTTATTGTTAAACGCGATTCTGGTTGTGGCCTAAGTGGGAAGAGTATTCTTAGGTGCTTTCATCCAGCTGCGGTCTCTGTTTTCGAAGTCACACAAGTTAGTTTTCTGCGTAACTGTCCATGAAAATAGTTGTTGAATATTTGTTGGTAATTTGTAGTCTCCTACTATTTTCGCCATTAATTTTTTTCTCCTATCTTCCATTCACACTTTTATCTAATAATATATGTTGTAAAATATGTACAGTTGAACGCTAAGTCGTAATCTATCAGTTTTATTCAGTTATGAGCACAATACAATTATTAAAACTTACCAACAGGATGCTACAGCGTTGTGGCTGAGTAATTACTGTTCGCGAGACTCGATTTTTTGGTTTGTAGCGTCTAGTGAACAAATGACCATCCAACCACAATCGTATTTTTTTTAATGCAGTAAAACATTTTTTTATGTAAGACAAAAGAAAAATGGTTAGAGATTACACAATATAAGGTTTGTTGGCTGACGTGGAATAATATGTAAGGACCACTAAATAATTAATAAATTTATAATTTCGGATAATGGTCTGTTTTCTTCTGTTAAAACTCAGTCGCACCAACTAAAACCAAGTTTGACCAAGTACAAGACAACATGAAGGAACCTTGTTTTTCTTGTTTGTATCTGAGATCAACAGTACATCGTAATAAATGTAGCTTACAGTGAATCGTTTACATCATATGAATCTAACGATATTACGTGGACGGGTTAGAATATTTATTATTAGTTGAGTGATTCGAAAACTATTTATTTATACGAGTGAGTGTAGTGCTCGATTATTCATACTATTCTATGACGTATTTCGTCAACTTGTCTTTTCACAAAAGTTATTATGTATAATCGTTTCTAATTTTATTTTATTTTATTTATACACATAAATATTGGTACAAGGAAACACCAGATACATATGCGCCGCACAAATCGAATGAGATTTGTGTGAGGGCTGTGATACTGCCCGGGTGCCCAAACCGAAACAGCTGGTTTTCTTAGGGGCCACACCCCGAGCCTTTGACCTAAAGACCTGATCCACAAGGCAGTGGAGCATCGTGAGGAGATGCAGTCCCATGGTAGCCGGTGACCAACGATTGATTCATACGCCATGTGTTCCCTCAGGATACTGTAACCCATGTGCACCATTGGTTTGAAATCAGGGTTTGCCAACTCCCCTAGGTGGACTTTCCGTGTCCACCAACCCGGTTAAAGCGCCTGACATTCGCTTTTCGTCCTCACAATTTCGTAAACAACAGTAATGCCACGAGAAGGGATTGAGTAGAACTTCCCTGTCAGAGGCTATATATTCGCGTGGCCATGTGAGAGCATTTTGAGAGGGAGAGCGGACTCTCCCTACTCTCGGCCATACCAGGGCATTTGGGGGCATCGTTTATAATTACTAATTATCTATCCCTCTCCCTGTATTTTAAGGCTTACTACTTTTGTAGGCACTGTAATGCTCTGTGATAAACTGCAAATTATCTATAAATACATGCATTTATTTGAGAAAAAGTTCTGATTTGGGAACTCGTCGAGTAAAGTAGTGTCCAACAATACTAAATAAGAAGAGTAGTTGGGTCTTAATGAGAGAAACCATAACACCTGTAAATCCAAGTAATTTTAAATTCAGGTAGGGAGTTGGTCTCGTAGGTAATAAAATTAGTAATTTATATTGATTATTTAATTTTAATCTGATCATAACTGAGATGTTCTACTAACTTCAATGACTGTTCTGTCAGGATGCAGAAATATATATCAATAGATGTAATGTTCGATATTTTTTCAAACTTCATTCATTTTCTTTGTAGATAGCTTAGTTTTCACTGACTTATTTATTTTTATTTTTTTCAGGATCTTCTCCCACTATGTGAACGAATCGCAAATATACCTTCTCCCAACACATTTATGTTGACAGGATATGCTAACAATTTAAGCAAGTCATTCGATGTCACTCTTTTTGTTCCATTTCGTCCCATGTTATGCGAGCGGGCTAATAGTGGTGATATGCTAGTTAACTCAGCACTACATTTGTACGGTAAACAGAACCAAGGTGATACTAAAGGATTAAAACTTCTTTTCGAAACGAAATTCGATGGAGAACGCGTTCAAGTTAGTAACCATATATATCTTTATATTATTTATTGCGTAATACCAGTGAAAATGTACTTTACTGTGACAAACTATGATATATGTCGTTCTAATGATATAAATATACTATCATGTAGCTTATAATGTGATGATCCGTACAGCTATTTCTTTAAGGATTATGATCCATTAATCTGCTTCAATTTCAACAATCAGAAAGTATTGTAAACATACACATAGTATAATCTTGCACGTCCTGACCAAATAACTTTTATGTGATTTTCAAGTTATATTTTTTCTAAAAAGATGTCAAAAATTGTATAATATACCCATCTTAATGTAGTGTAACATTTTAGTTTTCTGTTTTCTGATGTATTATTCCCCATAAATATCAAAACCGAATCACTTAATCATCGTTTCTCTTCATGGGTAGGATGATTAGAAAAAAGTTCATTATGGAAAAAAAGAAGCAATAAATTGAAGAAACATAAAATATAATCCATTTATGGATGATAAGTGTTTTGTCGTAGATAAAGAAGCATAGACAAGTCTCTAATTTTTTGAATGTGACTTGCTTTTCTCTAGCAACATAATTTTTGATTCTCCTGTGTCATTTTTTTTCACTTTTAACTATATTTTTCTCATATTTAGATTTCTATCACAATTTTTATTATATCCTCTTTGCCAATTTACATCTAATTAATTTCCTCCTCTCTTCTTGTACTGATGTGAGATGTAGGAATTAAGACCATCAATACATATTTGTGCTGTGTTTTTTCTACGTTTCTGTTGGTAGATTTAAATTGAAAAATAAAATATATTAAAAATTTTTTCCTTCCCAAAATTAGCTTCATAAATCAAGTAATTCTTATCGATATTGGTCAAGAAATGGTTTAGAATGGACAGCAAGTTACGGTGAAGATGGTACTCGAGATTTTGACAGATTATCTGCTCAATTACATTGTGGATTTGCACAGCATGTAACTGATTGCATACTAGATGGAGAAATGATGATATTTAGTAAGTGGTCAAATTCAATTATGTCAAAATCAACAAAATTTGATGTAAAACGGAGTTCTTATCAAAATCCAGAAATCGATAATTATCAACCGTGTTTCATTGTTTTCGATATACTTTATTTGAATTCACAAGTATGTTTATCATATCCATATCATATTAATGGTAATAATACTAATGCTTCAGACTGATTTAGAATTTGTAGTAAATTAGTGGGTAGTTTGCATTAATAGTATATAACTTTTTCATAGTCATGTGCGACTTTATCCATTTCGAATCCATGAGCATATGTGGAACAATTTTATACCTAAGGGAAAGGTGTTTGAAATTCTCGTTGTGATCTAAATTTCCTGTTTATTTATTTATTTATACACATAAATATTGATGCAAGAAGGCACCAGATATATATGCGCCACATAAATCGAATGAGATTTGTGTGAGGGCTGTGATACTGCCCAGGAGCCTTTGACCTAAAGACCTGATCCACAAGGCAGTGGAGCATCGTGAGGAGATGCAGTCTCATGGTAGCCGGTGACCAACCATTGATTCATACGTCATTTGTTCCCTCAGGATACTGTAACCCATGTGCACCATTGGTTTGAAATCAGGGTTTTCCAACTCTCCTAGGTTGACTTTCCATGTCCACCACATCGTTTAAAGCGCCTGACATTCGTTTTTCGTCCTCTCAATTTCATAAACAACAGTAATGCCACGAGAAGGGATTGAGTAGGACTTCCCTGTCAGACGCTATATATTCGCGTGGCCATGTGAGAGCATTTTGAGAGGGAGAGCGGACTCTCCCTACTCTCGGCCATACCAGGGCATTTGGTGGTACACATCTAAGCAACCTGTTAGTTCATAGTCTATCATAAGTCAATTGATGATATAACTCTCCTAAATTATTATAACAACAGAAAAACCTAACCACTGCATTATGCTATCAAATACAGTCAGATTTATTGCTTTTAATTCTATTGTGTAGATTCGGGACATCTGTATAGAATGTTTTAGAAGCATTTCAAATATCCAGGGCTTTAAATCTTATTTTAGATACCATGAATAAGATTCAGTGAGTTAAGCATAAAAGTGATTATCACATATAGGGAGATTTACTAATTTATTGTTCACAAATAGAAGTTAGAGAAATAGTTTTGTCGACAACTATTTAGCTGGTTGGTTTGTGACTATTTCAATAACAGACAACTCTAAATTTATTGGACAAAGAAAGAAGTATGTGAACATTATAACACCGAATGGTTAAACCATAAAGTCATTACTTTCAGTTGACTTATGGGATATCTGTATGCTCACTCGATCCTTAAATTTATTGGTCACAGATTTAGATTTACTTTATCCGCTACAGTATAAGGAATCAGGCGATGTAATTCTTCACGTAATGAGAACTCATGTCCTATTCCATAAGTCTACAACTGTTATAACTTGTGGCCGAGTGGATGCCCTGTTAATGTATGACGTGATAAGACCGTCAATCAGAGAGCAGCGAATCATCGATTGGAACAGTGACACACGAAAACCGTACGAGCAGTCTAGAGTCCGTATCGATCTTGCTTCTGTCTAGCCCTGCCCAGCCAGCCTCTGCGGTATGAATACTTATATTTCAAACATACTGAGTTTATATACTAATCAAACTGACCACATCGCACCATAAAATAGAAAATAACATGTGTACAAGATTTAGCCAAATGTACTCGATAGACTGGGTGTAATTCATGAATGGTCAATCGTATAACAATAGTTTATAGTTCCAAATAAAGCTCATGATAAGGGGAAAATAAATATGAATAGTTTAGTTATTTAGCGATTATATGATAAAAAATGGATCCCGAAGTTACCATTCACTACTGTTATCGGGACATAACAACAACCTGGAATTTTCAAATATGTTTTTCTACATGGTATATTCTACTGTTGCAAATGATCATGCTTTACAGTGTTCTGACCGAGCATTGTTATAAACTTGTATAATTTGAGTGTTCTGTTAATTTCCAACTCGGTCGTTAACTACAATATATTTTTATTAGTAATAAGTATTGTTTACCCGTTTTACATGTTTAATAGTTTGTTTAAAACTTATGTATTATTTGCTAACTTTTTGTTACTCCCTCAAGTTATTAACTTCAAAGTCCCTACTGCAGCGTAAACATCTTTTATCAGAGGTATTCAATTTGAATTCAACATCACTGGATACTGACTCGTTTATGGATAGTGATGAATCATTAGATTTCAAACCGATCCCTATTATAAATGGTATTATGTACGTTTCTAAATGGTATACTGCCTCGGCACATCAAACAGAAGTTGCAAGAGCTTTTAATCATCTTGTGGATAATCATCAAGAGGGTCTTATAGTGAAAATAGCCAATTCTCCATCTCTTTATCTACCTGGTATTAGAACTGATGGTGGTTGGTGGAAAATTAAACCAGATTATATACAGGGTTTATTAGAAGACTTAGATTGTCTAATTGTCGGTGGTTATTTTCATCATCGTGGAGATAAGATAATAACAAGAGTTAACCATTTTTTATGTGCTGTTCGGAATGATGAATCCTATGAATCTACTTCAGAAGATAATTTCACTCTAACACGGTTTTATACATTTTGCAAGGTACGCTTTCTCTTTAAATGTTTAAGTTATTTAACACCTTACATAACGATTAGAGTATATTGGTTCCCATGTCTACTTTTCTTTGAGGATGCGCTAGAACAAGTTTAGCCATCTAGTAGTCGATTTATCCGAATCACGTTATTCAGGTTTAAGTATAGTGAACAAATCGTTAACACTTGGGTCTCACTATATATAAACTACTAAACTGTTATCATGACTTCTTTTAATTGATTGCTACTATTCATCTGGAATCTGATAGAATTGTTCAAATATTTAGGATGATTGAAAACTATCCACATTTGAAAAAGTCTTTTAGCTGTATTTCATCTTATGAAGCCCTTCTTGAACTATTAACATTCATACATGTACTATTGTATATACTGTACAACAAGGAATATCTATAAAAAGATTGTGATTTATTATTCATGTAAATAATTTTTTCTTATGTGAACGCGTTTATTTAATAAATGAGTTAATTCAAACTTCATGAAGTAGGAATACAAGGGTGAAAAACAAATCTGCAAATAAATAATTAATTCGATTCGTTGAAACTTCCACATTAATTAGGAATACCGTGCTTTTTTGGATTCTGTTCACATATATTATAAGCTTACGACTGGCTGTCAGTAAATTCAACTGCCTATTTTAGTATCGTTCCAGTTAAAATGAATATATAATACAATATTTAACCGTTCGTTTATATCTGACCCGTACGCAAATTGTTGTGTGAACAGTGTAGAAAGAAATGTGTGTAGTTTTTGTGGTGGTAGTTCATTCAACTATCTTGAAAATCTGACGATAAGTCCTTTTTGTTTTTAATAGTTAAAGGACGGATACCGATTACCGAGAGTTCTTGTGGTTGTGTTTGTCATTGATAGGTGTATCAGGAGAGTATTCAAGTCTGCTAACGACTTTACCTGAATGTTGTTGGTAGCAGACTATCATCTGAATTGGCTACACTAAGTGGTAACATATCCATCTGTCTATCAAAGAGCGTATATATAGCATAGTAGTCGATTCTGTATTAATTTATGACTTGGAAGCATGACGTTTGGAAGTAATGTGCATAAGTTAGTAATTTCTGATCATCATTGTCTTCAAACCATTGTTCTTTCGATTGATGCTCTTGAAAATATATTGTTGGGTGAAGGTGGCGAATCAGTTGGTGAGGTTACGAATCTGCGTGAGCTGAGGTTGTTAGGCTATGTATTAAACGTGTCTTCCTCGACGCTCGATATTGGCTAGTGTAGTAGTAGGCTGGGAGCTGTGTAAGGACAGTCAAGCCAAGGCTTAAAATAAGTTGACGAATTCAATAACTGTTCTGAGTAATATTTAGCCGTGCAATATCTCTGGTTAGGATCTACTTGATAGTTGGGGTGATAAGTTAAAGATATTTAATGGAGCATCTCAGAATCGGTTTCAGCGGCGCAAATTCATTAATTCTATGTTCTTCTCTACAATTTTATATTTGATATTATCGCGTTCTTTCTATTCTGAGAATTCATCCATTTTTCGAGTTAAGTTTTCTGTATTCATTTCACCTTACTGTGGTAGAAACTACCATTCAGCTCCTGTGGTATCTTTTTCTCATTGGTATGCTAATGTTATTGTTTCATCATCAATTCCATCCATTTCATTTACACATATACTTGGACGTTTATTTTGTGATTTAAAATATTTTTCTTTCGTTACTTTGTTCTAAAAGAGAGAGAAAACCATTTCGTTTGTTATTTTTTGATAGCTGATTCAGCGATAGTGTATGAACTTGATGTAATCTATATTTAAATATTTGTCTAGTTATTGAAAGTGGTGAGACAATAGCTGGGCAAGTTTAATTCGATGTGTAAATGTTCTTACAACTTGTGTTTATAAATATATCCATCTAAACAAAATATTATCATAAGCAGACTTTTCAGAGTGTTTAACTTTTTTCTGGTCTATCAATTACTCTTTGATTTTATCTGTCCACTATTATGTAATGCCTCACTTTTTATTGCTTCATCGTAAGGCTTTCAATGTTTTTCGTGGTTAGTACTGGGCAACAGAATTAAAAACTAACCATCAATTATCAGTTTTATTCAATGTATTTTTTTTCTGACAAGGTTAAATCTGGGCTAACAGTTAAACAATTGAAAGAAATTAACCAGTTGTTAGGAAAACATTGGAAGGTGTACGACAAAAAACATCCTAATTCTAGTTCTACTGAATGGTTATGTGTGAATTCTGAACGCCCAGATGTATGGATAGCTCCACGATCATCGCTTGTTTTACAGGTTAGCCATCGACTTTATCTCATGCTTCATTCCTCCAGATTCGTAAATTTGATAGTCATATAAAGTATATTTTCACTTAGTACTGAATACTAAAACCTGACCTGTTTGTTTACTGTAATGTGCTAGATTAAATGGGCTGGTTTGTGAGCATTTTGATTTATGCTTTGTCTTTATGAATTCATATCTTTCATTATCACGGCAGAGTTGAAGCACAGTCACATGGAGTATCACAATCCCGGTTCCGGTTGATATCAATGTTTTTGAGCATCATTGCTCTCAGACTTAATGACAGTTTGTTTTTTGTTTCTCTCTAAACTTTTAAACTGGATATTTTACAATGTTCTGTGCCAATAATTATTCACTGTTTTTCTGTTGGTATTACAATCTGTTAGTTTTAATATCTTACTTGAAGAATTTTGATAGAACGGGAATGCATATAACTGTGTGAGGGATTTCATTTTCTATAACCTTTGGCAACTAAGCGTTCATAGCACTAACTCTTTGTGACTTGCTTCAGAACTTTCAGCAGTTTAGGTCACTTGAACTACGTGCAGTTATTAGTACAAACAAATAGTTTAGACTCAGATAAAATTGCATTGTCTAGTGCATATGTAAAATGACACCTTAAAATTGCTGTATTAGGACGGACTAAATTTTTGCTCCAAAACAGTCTGTTAAATTTTTAGCATTATATTTAATAAAAGACTATCTTATTTAGTTGGAGTTTTGTGCAGATTTGGTTTAATTTCTAGGTTTCATTCGTCACAAACTGATCTCGGTTGTGGGTTCCCTCAACAAACAAGGGTTACTGGACAGCTGTCTATGATAGGTTCAACTTACAGATATAAAAAAAAATCCTTTCAACTAAACCACAATATCAACTCACTAATGACTTTAAATAATTTTGAATTTCTAGTAGAAGTCTTGATTAATGGAGTTCAAATATTCCGAAAGCAAAACAGTTGTTACTGGCGGCATCGAATAATCGTCATGCTCTTCCACAAAATGATTAAAGTCGGACACCGACCCAGTAGTTCCAATGATTAAGCGCCCATTGTGAGACCTAAATATCCTGGATTCGGTCTTCGGTGAGGTCCTGGGTTTGGACCCCTGGAAAGCCCCGTCCTAGGACGAAACAGCTGTTAAATATTCTTTGCTTTCCGGTCGTATGTGAGGTGAGATCAATCTGTGACAAATACAACCTACTAATTTGCTTCTCATGAAGATTTTATAAATTACCCTGAATGTAAATAAGCCAAAGTTAATCTACAGTTATTTTTTGTATTGGAATATTATTTTGATCTACTACAGCTTCATGGAGCTGAATTAATCCAGAGTGATTCATATTCTTGTGGAATAACTCTTCGATTTCCTCGTGTAGTGGCTATACGTCATGATAAAAATTGGCGTGATTCCCTATCAATGAGCGAATTAATTAAGCTAAATACTGAGACAGAGGTAATTAATCAGAGTTATGTGTAGTTTTTTAAAGGTTTTAGCTTTTTTTAAAAAGTAATAAATATTTCTTTTCTATGTCACATAATTGTTTTGTTCATATAGTTAATTGATCAATTTCAGCTTGTCTACCATCTGCAAAATTAACTGAGATTCATTTCTTTCCTAGAGATTCCTGTAATGTTTTTAAAAACAAAAAGTTTAAGCGAACACTTATTTTCAAGCATTTCATCTCTGGGCTACACGGTATAATATGGATAAATCTATGAGTTCATCCTTAATTTGTTATGTCAGTCATGGCTTAGCTGAGAATATGACGTGCGATTCCATATTATATGAAAAATATATATTATTGAAATATAAAGTTAGTGTAGAAAAATAAAGTGAACATGTTATTTTTGTACACAAAGATTAGACTGGAATTGGTGGATAGCTAGAGCCTCTGTTATTAGTGTTTAATTTTCATTCCCCTTGAATCAACTCTGCTGACTATATGGATAATTTTGAAGAATTTCGGTCAAACAACGTAACCATAATTTACGAGATGTTCTAGAATTGAGCTATTGACTGACTTGTGCAATTCTTTTAATCTCCAGGTGGGGTAATAAACAGATATGTGTTTCAAAAGAGCTCACTTTGTTTGACCAACATAACCCGTTCCATAAGAATAAGTAAACTGATAGATTTCCAGTTTGATAGCTTCATCTACCAGACAAAAAGCCTTATCTCTATTCCCAACAAAAAAACTTGGATAACTCAAAACAGCTATTATAAATTGTTGTGAATCGATACACCAATACAAAGTCAACAATTAGATTGTCGTATAATGCTACTACTAAATATCTTGCTGAAAATTCATAATCGGTCAAAAATCGGCTCAACAAATATATCATCATTGATACATTTGATCTCATCCATTCAATATCCCATTACGATGTAAGTAGGAAAAATAATTTCATCAGATGTTATCTCTTAATAAATGTCCCATTCGTTAAAAGTTATGATTATTTTAAAAACAACAAGCCGTATATTAGTGTTCCGAAACACATTGAATATCGAATCAATATAATCAAATGAACCAACCGTGATGTATATAATGGGCTCAATCGATGGTTGGAAATAGCCAGCAAGAAACCCTGGACCCAGGTTTCGTGTTATTTAGCACTCATCAGCAAGGTGTACCTGTAGTATTCAGCAGACTGATGCTCCCTGGCGGATTCGATCCCGTGTCACCCAGCTCAACAGTCAAAGGCGTTGTCGCTGAACTATTTGAGCAACAACTGACTTCCAGTAGGATTGAGATGTATTTACAATGTATTGATTATCATACACTGACCATCTCTTCACTTTGATTAGGGGTCATTCAATGATATTTGAACTCCTATTTAAATTCCATTTTTCATATATTATCAATATTTCTTCAACATTTATAAACTCCTTCATTTTCTGGTTATTAGGGTAAATTAGCCACAAAGCGATTGTCAATTGTGCCAACATTTTCTGGGCTTGCAGATGTCGAACATCAACAATCCTTTCCAGATATAAGTAGTTTGAATAGTAGTTGTTCAAGTACAAATCAAAGTAGTGGGTATCATACATTAAATGAAACCACAGAACAACAAACAACTGAATTGTTTATAAATGTTGATGAACCTTTAGCAACATCTTCACCTATTAAACAGCGTAAAATTGATGTTTGTCATGAACATGTAGGTTGTGCTTTTTTTCAAATTGGATACTCAGTGTTATTAGTTCATAGAGTTATTATTTTATGTGTATTTTATAGTGTTTTTTCATTGTCTCTAATTCTTGTCCAATTTATTGATCCTTTTGCCTAAATTAATACTGTCAGTATTACTTAACTGTTTTCTTTAACTATTTTAACAATAAGTAATGTTCACTAAAATGTCGAGTAACAATACAGTAGGGTTATTGTAGACTAGGTACCATGACTTTGTTTAATAACCAATGTATGAATGTAAGTACACTATTGAAAAATATCATAATTGACGTAATGGAACTGAATAATAGTTTGTAGGTTCTTTACGGTTTATTTAAATGTATTGTGAACAAATTATAATCGATTGGAGTAGGTTCAGAAGAAGAAAAAAAAGAGCAGTTGGTGTAATTTATCAGTATATATAAGGTTGTTGTATTTTCTTGCTGAATATGTCCATAACTTCATTAGTCGATAATCTGTTAGTGAATGTGTCCTCTAAGCATGCATGCTTTGATACTGCTAATGATACTTAAGTACAGGGACAAAATGTATTCTGTCACTAGTTGTTAAACATTATAAGGAGTTTGGAATTGTGTTCTAGTTAATTATGTCAACATGGATCTGTTATCAGGAGTCATTTAAAAATTCTCAACTGATTTGAATTATTTACTCTGTGGTTTCTGTTTGTATGTGATTCATCACTTGGTTATATTTTATAGTTGAAATATCGATATGAGAAACTCTTTTTATTTTGTTTTACTTATCTCATAAATTCTATCACTGCAATTTAAATATGTCATCAGTTTTAGCCTTTCTCCATGCAATAAGCTCTGAGTAACCAAATTATATCAATTGCTTTCACGAAGCACTTTTGACTTTCAATTTACAAAATGATCTTGTTTATCTAGTTGCCAAATTTCATAGTATGCTATTGTTTGAAAAAAATGTTTTAAGAGTGCAACTTTTAGGTAAAATAATATCCTACAACATGTACTTCGTAGTATATATTAACTATTGATAATTAACTTCTTTGAATAGTATAAAGAATTGTGTATAACAAATGGATCATTGTTTATTTTAGTTAAATTATTTTGAAAATCACGAAATATGTCTTTGGTTATCAAATGATATTGAATTGAATAAAAAACTAGAGCTTGAAGCTATTATTCGTCGCTATGGTGGTGTTGTTGTACAAAATCCATCTGAAAGTACTTTTTGTATTGTTGCTGATAAGCTTACATTAAAGGTAAAGGTGAAATTTGTTTTCAATTTTTATTTTTGGATTGTGAAGGATATTTTCAATTTGTAAACTTTTTTTTATAGTTTTAATTTAATCCATTGAATATCTAATTTTTCTACTGATAACTAAATAAATGATCAATGAGGGGATATTTCGTGACTCAGTGTAAGCTACTTCTTCATCTTGTTGTGCTAACGAGGTATGGCAACTTAGACCGATGCATAAATATGCCTGGTCCTACGTTGTAGCTAACTGACTGACTTCTTTAGAGAATAAATAACCAAATTAAATTAATCCAAGTTTGAATAGTACAAAGGAACAAAACAAGAATATTAGATGCGATCAATTATAAACAGATCTGACTTGGTCAGAATATTTAATTTTTCTGTTGACAACCTAAACAAATGATTGGTTAGTTTACTAAAGCTTTTTTTCACAGTTTATTCCCTCAGTACTTGTCTAAAAATTGTTGATTTGAAATTGAAATTTATCGATAGAAATATAAGGAGATTTTCGGTTTACTGACTAGAAATTATTTGGGATATTGTATCAGAGTTATGTTTTCGTCTAGTTACGTAAACAGTTTTTATATCTATTTATCAGGTTAGTTTTCCTTTTTATGTTTTGTGGTTGACTTCACTCATTACTCCATGAGTAAGTTAAATGAAATAAGTTTGTGTATTCTCTTAACCAAATGCAACATCTATCAACTCGATTTTGCCTGAAAATGGGATGAAATCTGTAAACACCTTCAGGATATACATTATTATTATTCCAAGTCATTAGTATTATTTTGTGCTAACTAGGTATACTGTCATACCACCCAGAGTAAAATAAATGAATCTGGTCTTGAATCTGCTAAAGTCAGTGCCTAGAAGCACTGTGGTCATTAAAGAACTACTGTACTTGTTACTCTAATTATATTTTCACCATTAAAGTGAACATTGTTTTTCATGAATTCTAATAACATTTTATTACTTCAGACAAAAAATTTACTGAACTATTCCAGTACTTCAAAAAAACGCTCTTCATTTATTGAATACAATGTAGTTCACTTGAATTGGTTACTTGCTTGCATCAATAAAAAATCTCTGTTAGCATGGAAACCAAAAGATATGTTTGCAATGAATTCATCTGTCGCTGCTAAAATGGCTCAAGAATATGACAAATTTGGTGATAGTTATAGTGAACCGATTACATCTGATGAATTGAAATTTAATCTTAATGATATTTCATGCTATGAATCAATACAGAAGAGAAGAGAGGTATATCAAAGTTAACAGTAAGTTGATTGACTGCTAACTTTTTTTCACTTCATTTAAGCGAAATATAATTATCTTCAGGCAACTACTTATTGGACTTAATAGTTGCTTTAATACTATTCTACGTAATCCAGCACACTTTATGTGATGATTCAATGTTGAATACTCGTCATAGTGTGAATAAGTATTGTACTCATCTAGATGTCAAATTAATCTATAAATATTCATCATACAAACCTCGTCACATATAGTTATGTTCCTATCTGCATCTAAAACTCGGCTAAAATGTGGTAAAAGAACTATAGAGTAATGTATGTTCTTTAAATTCAGTAGTATTTAGTAGTATGTACTGTTCAAGTGACAAAGGTTATATTGTGTGATAATTCTTTAACTCGTGATAAATAATAAATACTACGTGATTAATTATCAACAAATTCTTAGAAAACAATCATTGTTATCGTTTTGTTTAACTAGTTTTTGGAAATATTTACCTAGAATATCGTTTACTTAGTTATCCTGTACTGCGTATTACTTTTTATCCGATTCTTATGTTCTCATCGATACACTTATGAGAATAAACAGTGATAAATAGAGTTATACTAGAGGTAAGATAACAACTCAAAGTCAGTTGTAGGTTTTCAAATATTCTAATTTTAGTGAATCTATTCATGACGAACTTTTAAATGAGTTAAGGTTCTAGAGTACAACACTCATCTTTTAATTGATCTGTTTTCATTCTTGAAGTTCTGTTTTGTTATGAGTAAGTACTGCTTTATTTTCCTAATGATTTATATCGTTCAATAAATATGTATGTTTTCATAGTTTAAATCAGAAACTAAACTTTATTAGACTACCATTGAAAACCTGGAAGGACTGAACTTCTGTTTCGATCTCGTATAGTCCATCAATGACTCAAAATTCTCTTCTACAGTTACATATCACTTTGTTCAAGTAGTCGATTATCACTATTTCAAATTCATTTTGAATTGTTTCATCATTATTCAAACAATATTCGTATTATTTTCTTCTTCAGGTTCCTAAACTCAGTCATTATTCAAAATTAAAACTTTTATTAAACGAATTTGCAAATGATATGGAAGTGTTACATCCTTTGACGGGTTATATTCTAGTACTTATACGTCCATTGTTCAGTTTAGAAAATGATGAAAAGAAGACTGTACTGACTAGTTTGGAAATTCACCAACAATTAATGATTATATGATTTACGTAGACTTGGTTTCATGTGTATAGGACCTATTGGTATTATAAGGCCGGAGTCTGTATCTAATTTACAGTCTCTGTGAATATGACCTATCAGCATTGTTATCTGTGAATCACATACGAATGATTGTATGCGATCGATCATTAAGTAATACGTGTATCAATCCGACGCATGTAATAGTGGTAAATTATCAATATTTATTGTACTGTTACTGTTTTTTATGATTTAGACGTTCTATTACAAAACTTTTTATTGACCAAAAATATCCCAAGTCGATTATTAATAGATAAATACTGGGAAACATCAGTTGTGTAAATAGGTAATCAAGGAGTTGATTATCAATATGGAATTACTAACAAACTGTTTGATTCATATTCTTAATTAAAGAAAATTCGCTTATGGGATTAGTAGTGCAATTCAAACACGTAACGTCAAGTTACTTATTAAGAAAAAATTAGTTAATCATGAAAGGAAATGAAAAACTGCACAGTATCCAATAAAGACTAGAAATTCGGTTATAATATTCTTTGAATGCACATTAACTGGGAAGTGTCAAGATGATTAGTAATCAATTTCATGAAGTAGCACTTAGTGTTAACTGAAATCGATATAGCTTAATAATATTATGTCCGACTATCCACTCAACATCATATATATATATGATGTGTCAGCGAGAATGATAATGATTGATTGTCTGCTTAGTCAGACTTTTAGATAGTCTGACAGGTGTTAGATGAGTTCTTGTCCTTATTAGCTCCTGTCCTTATTATTATTACTGATTTTCCATTTGTTGTCGGATTGTATCGGTTTTTTGTGGAAATATATTTACATTCTCGTCAGGCTAATCACGCGTTCTTGATCTGGGTTGTGTTGAAGTTCTGTAGAGTAGACACTAGGAGAGAATCCAGTGTAGATATTTATCTAAGGTAAATTGACGTTCCGTTCGTGTATACAGGAAAACGGACCGTTATAACAATATATATATATATATATATATATATATATATAGTCATACCAATGTAATCTGGGTCCTAAGCAATGGGTCGTGTGCTCGAATTAACATCATTTTATTTAGCTTATTTTTTCATGAGATGTTTAAAATACTCAACTAAATGTTTCTCCCTTTTCTTTCCAACACGTAGTTATCAACTTCTCAAGAAACAGAGTTTAATATTTGGTTAAACAAGAATTATTCAATATTAAATACTTGGATTCGTCAATTTCCTCGTATTCCACATTTCATCAAAGAGAGTTGGTTAACTGAATGTATTATGCAAAGCAGTTGGTGTTCAGAATTGAATCATTTGATTGAAATAAACTAAATTCACAATCCTTTCATGCTGTTCACTCAGTTTTTGGAGTGAAACGGTAGCTTAGTGGCTAGACCACTTGTGTTCCATCCGAATAGGTCACAGATCCAAACTTCACCTCACCTTTACTTCGGTTTGAGCGGGCAAGTAATGTCGCTAATCCTTACACAAATTATGTGGGGCTCAAGGTTGGTGAGTACATTAACCTGTACTTGGTAAATGAGCTCTATTGTTATCTTTATTGTATATTATTATTTATTTTGATTGTAATACTGTGTAATCAAAAAAAGAGCAAATACTTCACATAATCTACAGTCGGATTGTTTTATGCACAATGTCAATATTTTTCCTCTCAAACTCATTTCTCTTTGAAAGCTTTTATTATTATTTTTTGTTTCTCCAATTCTGTGAATCGACCATTATTAATCCTCATTATTTGTGCAACTAATTTCTAATTTTCTTCTTTCATTATTTTTAAAAATGGTACCAGTCTATTTTTGTATAATTTTGTTTTTATCATGCACTAATCTGTGATAATTAAAAAGAAATAATGTTATGTTTTATTCGATAATGTTGTTGTTATTGCCGCCGCCGTCGTCGTCCCTGTTTCTAACCCTTAATATGTTTAAATGATGTAGACATTCGTTTGAATTTTCACTGAATGAAAAAACAACAAACAAATTGCAATATTAGTCATTTGATCCAAGTAGTTTTCCTATCTATTGGGAAGGAAGTTAGATTTAAAATCGTTATATTAATAATAGAATTGACTAATCAGTGAGAAGAAAGCATTGTTTCTTTTCGAAAATTAGCCGGTATTGTATATCGAGTACAAGAAGTATTCATCAAGAGATTTATCGCTTTGTTTTCAAGAAATTTCGTTTTTCGTCCTCTCAACTTCGTAAACAACAGTAATGCCACGAGAAGGGATTGAGTAGGACTTCCCTGGTAGAGACTATATACGCTTGGCCATGTGAGAGCAATTGGAGAGAGGGAGAGCGGACTCTCCTCACTCTCGGCCGTACCAGGGCATTTCGGAGCCTTTATTGAATAGATCATACTAATGAACTTCCTTTTTTCATTAATTTTTCTCTAGAAAACTAGAAACCATTCTTACTTGTCACTTTTATCATGAAAAATAAATGTTAAAAGTACGTTTTTAATAAATTTCCTTATATTTTCTTTATTTTTGTTCTCTAAGCAACACTATTATTTACATATTAATTATTATTTGAAAAAATCTAGTCAACTATTGTAAGTATCTATTTTTGAAAGTTTATAGACTATAATAGATTGTTAGTTTAATCTTTCTATTATTTTATTCATAGAAAGTATAGATAGTAATAAATAATAAACCACAATTATTATTTCCGTTTATTAAAAATCTAAAATATAAATATACCAAGGTATATTTAACCCCCTTATAACATTTCCTGTTTCCTTATTACAATGAAATAAAACTTTAAAATTTACAATACACAGGTTACTATTTTTCTTTGTTTTATGAGAAAATCTGTTTTATTTCACTAAAATGAATAAAAATAATTTAAGTCTTAGTGTACTAAGAATTTACCTTTTTTGTAAACTGTCATTTTGAAATGTGACTGGAATTATGCGAAATTTGAAGACTTTTTAAATTGTGATTTTATGATTTATTTTTAGCTCTCTGGAATGTATATTGTTAATAAGCAGAGATAGATGGTGACTAGAAGTGGAATTTAGGACGCGCATTTCGTCCTATTTTGGGGCTTGACAGTCGAATTTACAGGCATCCTGGAGTTGTTTTTCACTCCGGGACTCGAATCCACTACCATTAACATTAAATGCCATCTCGTTATTTATT
Source organism: Schistosoma mansoni (assembly GCF_000237925.1). Lineage (NCBI taxonomy): Eukaryota > Metazoa > Platyhelminthes > Trematoda > Strigeidida > Schistosomatidae > Schistosoma > Schistosoma mansoni. Next base: position 49,856,187 of record NC_031495.1, read on the forward strand.
TAGCTACTGATTCCAGATAACCACTACCTTGTGCAATGGGTAGAAGTTTAACTCATTTTTGTATTGGTTGTTAGAATCTTTACATTGATCAATTGCAGTCCTAAATATCAGTGGGAACGTTCAACCAACCAATACAAAAATGAATTACGTTGTTAATGATTGATTCTAAAAGGGATTAAAATATTCTGTGTAATTATTCATTTCTTTATTCGTACTTACCTTTAGTCAGAGCAAACAACAAGATTTTTAATGAACAAATATTTATTCTTAATTCTGTACGTTGTTCCTGTTCTCAACAGATAGAGGCTAGAGAGTACAGTATGATAATTGATAGTGCGAATTCGTCTAGTTAATTATTGCATTGTTGGATCGATATATTTAGTCGTGTAGCGGTAGTGTTGTTAATTAATTTAAAAGCTTACTTACAGTTAGGTTGGAAATTTATACTCATTCTACATTCCTTTAACCAATGTGCAATCATTTTTGTAATGTGGATAATGAGTAACGTTGACATAAAGCTAAAGTCGGTACGGGTAAACTCTTAATGAATTACATATTTTCTATCCTCTGGAACGATACTCTTATCTGTTTTACAGTAGCATTTTGATATTTTAAAATGATCATGCGCGTTCAGTCCTTTGTTAAACGTGACATATTCAAGATATTTCTAATATAAAATATTGTACTACCTAGCTAATTTACCGAACTACTACATTGTTTTAGGGAACCGGTTTTCTTTCTGACTTTCATAAAAATATCCAAAATGATAGCTGTTCTTTTAACGACATATATGTCATCGTCCTTAACCAAATAAATAATGATCTTGTATAGAAATAACCTTTTACATAGAAAAAAATGAATTGTAACTACAAGACACTTTTTTCTTCCTATATTGGATTGGTTAGCTTTATGCACTTGAACCTCATTGTTGATGTCCACACCGCTACTCGAATGTAATGCCTGCCGCTTTAAGCACTCAATGCGTTATACATTGGTTTACTGGGCTTAAACATTCTCTAGTATGTCAAACGGGTATAATGTTTATATCATTATTAGCAAAGGTTTAAATTTATGCACATACGTCAGCAAATAATTGCAACGGGATAACTCAAACCCCTTACTTAATAATCGAAAAATGATCTTGATGTGTCGTCGATTTACATAAATTTTGAGTTCAATGTGAACATTATTATCAGTTATTATTCATTATGTTTTAGACTTGTCTAATTAGCATAACATTTCTTTGATGAACTAAATCAATAAAGTAGAAAATCAATGTAAGACACTATATAGGAAGATTATTCTGTTAAGGACTGAGAAAAATGTAAATCGATATGTCTGGATTTATCAAGTTATCTGAATCTTTTCAGTAATCGGCTACTTTAGTGAACTGATGAGAAAATTTACAAATTATCTACATTATTTGTGAACTGTAGTATTTAAATATCAGAATAATAAGTGTTGTAGATTTTATTGAATATGGACATGGAGTTGATATTTGAGATTTCTCAAGTTTATTAAAAAAACATCTAGGGTATTGTATCCTAATATTCACTGAAGCAGAAGTCTAATGAACACAAATAATAATGATGAATTCATAAAAGGCAACAGTTATCAATTTGTTTTTGCCCCAATAAAAAAAACTAATTGTTGTTTCCTTTATTCGATGAAAGCAGTTTTTGATTTATCCTTGTCTTTGATCAAATCATTCAATTCATAACTATCACTAACATGTGTTCTGTTAATTTGATTATGTAATTACTCATCTAAAGTCTCACAATCTTTACTTACTGTCGTGATTAGGGTTATTATATTTTTTCTTTTCTTGATTTACTTAAATCTTATTTCATTTGAAATTTGATGATCCATATTTCATTTCGTTACCAATTTATTTCTAGCTCTGATCATTGTCGACTATCTTAGTTGACATTCGCAAACTTTCCTTTATGTACAACATTTATATTTTATTCAGTCGTGAAAAAAAGTTTATTTAAATCGTAACCACACCGTGATGATACATGTTTGCACTGACTTTTCACCAATAACATTCTTATATATATATATATATATATATATATATTAATGTACAGTAATTAAACTATAGTAGACGACAAACAGCTAATAAGAAACAGCTAATAAGAATGGCATAACACGTATCCATATAGTTTCGTTTGATCCATTGTTATTTAGGCGTTCATTTTTGTGGCCTTATATCTGACTCCAGTTAGATCGTATTATGGTTGTTATCAAAATATACATATCGTAAATCCTCTCATATAATTATCCACTTGACTCGTGTTGATGTATAACGGAATTAAATAGGTCGAATACGACAGTGAATTTCGACCACGTGTATTTCATACAGTCGTTAATCCAGAAACAAGACGAAATGACACGCGGTAAAGGTATGTAAGTCAACTCAAATTCACCAAGCGTGAATCGATATTTATAGTCACACAAAAATAAGTTACAGACATGGGATGAGTAAAGTAAGAAATATACACACAAACGCTTACATGAAACCAGTCAAGGTTGATAAGCAAATAAGTGACGGTAAAAGTGTGACTTGAGAAGAATGAATAGATTGATCTGTTCAGAGGCTAGAATAACCTATTTGAGTTTGATATAATACCAGTCCCTACACACTTGGAAGTTACTATTTACATCATGGTGATATGACCAATAGATAGACATGTAAATAGTAGTACAATGTTAGACTGTAATAGTCGGTTACTTTGTAAAGAAATCATATTTTTGTGGATAGAATTACATTCTACTTATTTTATAACCGTAATTTCCTATGAATCTTCAAACGCATCAAACATACTATTGAAATAAAGAAAAGCAAACTTTATAAGCAACTTTCCTAAACATTTATTTATTAAAATAAATTTAAAATATATATATATATAGCTGAATAAGAGTAATCTGTTTTGAATTCCTTTCACTCAATAGTATATAATTACATGCTGTTGTCATCATTATTGACAGTTTATAAGTAGTACTTATAATCGCTTCTAACTATGCACAAAATTTTTTTACAACCCTTTCATTTCTTGTTTATTATTATGATGATTAATAAATTGTGCTATACGTGTTATTCTTTGATCAATTAAATCTATTCGACTTGATAAAATACGTATATTTGTTAAAAAGTTATTTCTTAATAGATCAATATGTTGCATAATAGTTTTATGAAATCTTTCTTGTTCACCTTCAATGACATCTTTATTGTTGAATTTATTCATTAATGGATTAGATGAATTGAATTGAATTTTATCATCGTGTTGTTTTGTTTCTTGTATAGTCTCATTGTTTGTTTTGATAGATTGTTGAGTATTGGTTGTTAGTACTGTCGCTGCCATTGTCGTTGTGGTTGTTAGTTTTACTGTTGTTTGTGTTGATGATGTTGTTTTAGGTACATCAAGAAGTCGACTCCAACTTAATTTTGGCTTTGTTGAACTTGTAAAAGCTTCTGGTGAAGATGTAGTTTCTGGTATAGGATTCTGAAAATGAATAAAAGTGTTTTTGTTTATTTGAAAAAAAGCTAAGAAGGATAGTTATTCAATTGTGAATATTTGGTATCATGATCATTTTTAAAAAAACTGACTTCTGGAAAACATTAGACTAGAGATTAATGCAATCGGTTATTTTTCCAAGTGTTTAATCTAAGGTTTTATTATAGAGTTGAATATAAACTACAAGCAAATAAATATGTCTAAGTGATCCTTCTTTTTACAAGAGCATGTATACTTTGGGATATGTATTTAAAAAGGGCTACATGTTTCCTTATTACAATACCATAAATCTAGCAATTTCTAAGAAAAAAACATTTAGTTTTACGTAAACTGGTCACCACGTATTCTCATCAAATAAATACAATGCTTCCAGTAGATGAAATGAAATAATGCTAAGATACAATTTATTTGTCAATGAAGCTCAAGATTTTAGGCGGTTGAAGGTAGTTGATAGGAAACTCTATACCTGTGTTTCTTGCTAGTATGCACTCGTCAATATGGAATATCTGTATTTAAGGAAGTGATATTTGCTTTTGGATTCAAACCCATATCATCCAGCTTCACAATCTGAAAAATTACCACTAAGATATTTAGTTTGCAACAGACTTCCTTGAGGACTGAGATATTTACAATTGACTGACCATTGGGTAGTGACTAAGTCACGTTTATCTAAACGTGTAATGATGATTGAGCTGTATCGACAAAGTTTCCTCAAAATTGTAGGTATGTCCTACTGAAGTGTGTCAACCATCATGAAGCCCTAAGTTTAGTTTCTTATCGACTACCTGCGACCATCACAACATCGTGCACACAATGTCGAATTACCCAAACTAGTAGCTACAGTACAACTTGATTGATAATACTCGACCAACATTAAGGACTAGGCAAACATGGAATTAGTCACTACTCAAGACTGTTAATCAATTGTAATGACTTTTCAAAACTGATGTACATGATGTCTTAAATTTCCAGTTGTCAGTAAGTTTCTGAACTTAAATCTTGACAATAAATTGTGCTGCTTTTAACAATACTTCATCAATTCTTCTGTAAAAATATGACTCTTCGGTTTTCTTACCGTTCGGTTGTCAACCGAACGGTAAGAAAACCTATAAATATATATATATATATATATCGAGATTTTATTGGATTCACAGTGCTATCCTCTTCTAACTGATTATTTTAATTGCTTGTAAACATATAGAAATTTACAAGATGAAGAGACGAATATAAGATCATTTATTCGCTTCCGTTCACTCTAATCCCCCATTTCACTTTTCCTAGAGAGTCTAATTTTTATCGTGATTTTACCAACTCACTAACTTGTTCTATATATTTTGTTTGGGCTAAATTATTATTATCGTGTTTTGTAAATAAGTTTATAGCGATACTATTTTACAGTAAGAGAAGTAATCTCATTACATTTTATGAAAAGGTAATGTCAGAAGATGATGAGGGAAATTCCTTATTTATTATGTTCATTTGATTGCTTCCCCCTATATGTTATAATATAACGAGAATAGCTTTACATAACTTTATTTCCTCTGAAGAAGCGGCTTACATTAAGTCACGAAACGCCAGAAATATATCTTTCCTACTCATTGGGATATAACAAAGATATATTTATTATTGCTAATTTTTTGCTTTCTCAAGTTTCATAATATTTTTATGAATTTAGATAAAACTTTACTTAAAATTATTCAAAGTGATTTGTGGTGTGCATTTATAGTTTTCACATGGTCTAAGAAATTGCCTTTTACATGAAGCAAAGGCGGTGAGGACTCAAATCAATAACCGTAATTTTTGTTTTTAAAAGAAGTTTGTAAAATGGCTTTATTCTTTGGGCAAGGAAGACTGAGAATAATAATGGTGATGATGATCTTGCTAATTCTTTTCACAGATTTTGATTTGGTTTTTCATTGTTTCTTCTTGACTAGTTGAGTATTGAAATTTATTGGTCAGGTCATTTTTTCTATGATTACATATTGATTCTGACTTACATAACGATAATTATTTATATTAAGCAATGCAAGAGAACCAATATATCTGATAAAAATTGAAAGGGATAGTGCTATAGTTCTTTAATTTATCATACAGGATATGACTACACTAATTGTTTATTAAGTCAAATTTAACTAATTTGTAATATAACCACTTTAAGCATTAAACTGAGTGAAATAATTGACCTTCACATGTTTGAAAAAAGGCTTAATTAAACTAAAACTTTTACTTCCTAGATCTTATACTACTTTAATCTTCATAGGCAATTATCTCAGACTACTGAAAATTTTGTACATAGTTATGGGAACTGAAAAGAAGTATCAAATTTTATCGTGCAGGTCTGTTTTACTTTGCTATTGAAGATACCCAAGGTTTATGATTAATTTTTCTATTCAAATAAAAATAGTTTTGTTTTAAATCAGAACTGATTAAAAGACAAAACTACTGAGTGTTTTTCATTTTTCCATATGTACATGTACACAATTGCAAACATCCACAAATGATGGGATAACCTATGTAGTAGTGGTTTTCATATGTAAATTACCTATGTTATGGGTTAGTTTATTAAGAAAAGATTTTAGTATAAAAAAAAGAAATAGTGTATCTTCAGACGTTGGATTAATTTTTGTTTTATTCAAAGCTGATATTAACTGAAAAGCTATTGAAAAGAAAGGATCATAGAACAACCACTTCATACTAGTTTAGGGCTGCTAATTAGTGCACACTTAGAGCTTTGTATGTAAAAAAAATTCAGGACTCTCTTGCTTAGCTGTAATCAGGATAGGTTTGGGAACAATGTACTTCATTTAGACAATGTTTATTCACACATTTTTGAGCCATACTATTTGTATGATCCTAGGTGACTGCTAAACCCGAAGCAGATAGATCGGCATCCAAATCCAAAACTGATTTGGTTGAAAACCGATTACCATGTTTGCTAAGCCTTTGATCAATATCCAACCAGTGAGTTTAAATTCGATAACCAAAAGTTCTAAGTTCACTCAATTCTCAATCTAAACTTAACCATCCTCTTATGTGTTTATGTGTATTTATAAAGAGTTCCAAACTAGAGAGCATCACCTATAACATTTGACTTTTCAAGACTTCATTTGATTTCCAAATATAATGGAATATCGTCAAGGACTAAATATATTGAATTTCTTTCAATAAAGAAGAAACATGATTCAATTATGAATACTTTGATGTCATTTCATAGTTTAACCAAGATTGTTTCCTTCATTGATTGGTTTTTTTATAATTCATTGTTTTCTCTAGAAATTTGCATTAAAAAAAGGGATTTTTAAAAAATTTAATTTCTAAATTTAATTTAATTCCAGTTTTATTTTTTGTGAGATAAATAAATCTCTTTTTTTACTTTGCTCATTTTTGTTTTATTTTCTCATCTATTATAATATGAATATACTTCATTCATTCTTATGGATTGTCTGCATAGTGATACCAAATGATTTCTACTGAATAGTTTTCATTCTATTTGGTCAATTTATCATATAATATATTGTATAGATATGGCGCGAGACTGGTAGGTCCTGAGTTCGAATCTCGCAAGGCGAGATCGTGGATGAGCACTACTGAGGGGTCCCACAATAGGATGAAACGGCCGTCCAGTGCTTCCAGGTTTTCCATGGTGGGCTAGCTTCAATTGACTCATGATTTCAATTAAAAAGTTTTATTGTAATATAAATCTATTTGACAAATGTATAAAAACCTATTAGCGATTAGGTTTATTTTTGAAAGACAAGAGTGCTGTTAGAATGTTTGATAAAATTTTTTTTTTAATGTTACTTTCTATTTTTGATCTTTACACTGCTATATCCAATATTATCAATCAACATCTTAATAAATATAAAATCAGTTACTGATGATATGGTATATTTCCACTCATTCTCCCTTGGTGATTTTACATTTTTGGTAGATCATGGGTATAAACTTTAAAGACCCTGATGAAAAGTTAACTTATACATGATTATGTAATTTTAAGCCTCTATAAACGTGTCTAAAATTTTATAATGAATGATATATTTGTGTGAAAAAGTAACCACAATGGTTAGTGTCACCCTAGCTGGTAAATATCCTAGTGCCAAACAACACTTCATTATTACAAACTTTTGTATAGGTATGTAAAGCTACCAATTTTAAATTGGTTTTATACGAAATGTTTTATACATTAAATATTTTAACAATGAATTGTATAGATTTTGACTCACTGTAGCACTCAACGATGTATCATTTGATTTTCCACTTGTTTTTCCACTTTCTCGAGGTTCATTTGAACTGAATGAACTGGAACGACTTAAATTTGATGTAGCTGCACTGCAAAACCGGGATATTAATCGTCTTACCGGATGGTCTGGTGCTAAACTTGATATTGGAGGCTGACTTCGCCTTAATTCGTTTAATTCTTGTTCTCTTCGAACATCAGATATCTTGCGAAATATTAACTATAAGAAAGAATAATAATAATATGTTAAGTTGTGCTATAGGACACGTATATCATTTATTGAACGACTAACTATTGATAAACATTTGACGTTATAAGTGTTAGGAGCTTTGGGTTGTGTGATAAGTATGATGTCACTAAGCCTCTAGACTTTAATACAACGTTCATATTCGTTTATTTTAGCCAATCCATAGTATGGAAAAAATAATGTCCAATGTCATTAATGATTACCTTTTTATGGATATGGAAGGGATGATATTGTACGCTGCGAAAGAGATCAGAACGACAATGAAATAACTATTTAGTATTCTATCGTAATACTTCATTTGATGTCATTTTGGAAAAAGTAATAATTTTAAAATGAATAAATCTCTTGATAGTTTTTCGTTGTTTTCTCTGCGAACTCTTTAAATCATTCACACTTTTGATCTAGATTGCTTTTTATATGATTACACATTTGATCCACCTTGATTTATATTATTTTATAAATGGTGTCTCAACCGGATTGTTCGTCTTCACGTCACCAATTTATATGAGTTGCCTTTTTTATCCTAAGAACTAGTATCTCATTATTCATCGTATAGAAAATACATGATTGTTATAGTGTTTCATAATTAGATGACTTCATTGGTTATACAATATTGTTATTTTAGCGAATGGTTAAACAATAACGTCTTTCCAATCCCCTTGAGACTTGTTCTTCAAAACTTAAATTTTAACATCAGAGATAAGAAAGGAAAACTCGCTTAAACAAATTAAGTTGTAAATCTCTCAGAATAATTTTAAATTTTGTCTTGAAAAGCATATGAATTATTATCTACTTTATTTTGACTTTTGATTCTAATATTTCCTTTCCTTCTCATGTTTAACTTTTAACAGTAGGACCTTCCTTTTACATGCTTTTGAAAGTCTTTTAGTTCTGCTTTCGTCATTTGTTTAATCGTATATATTATTGTGTTGAAAATTCTGACTTTGGTGTTGGTTAACAATTGTTTTGACTTCCAGATGTTCTTTAGTTGCAAGTATGCTGCTCTTGTTTTGCCGACCTGCATCTTCACATCTGCATCAGATCCACCGTGTTAGTCAGTGATGCTGCCCAGATATGTGAAGGTTTTCACATTCTCCAAAGCTTTTCCGTCAAGTGTAATTCGATTGGTGCATGGTGTATTGTATCAGAGAATCTTGCTTTCCCCTTTGTGTATATTGAGACCTACTGCTTCTGAGGCTGCTGCTACACTGGTCGTCTTCTCCTGCATTTGTTGTTGCGTGTGTGATGAAAGAACCAGATCATCTGCGAAGTGTAGATCGTCCAGCTGCATCCTAGCTGTCTATTGTATCTCGTGCTCCCCTCCATATGTTGACGTCTTCATAATCCAGTGAATCGGCAGAAGAAAGAGAAAGTGTGAGAATAAGCAACCCTTCCTGACATCGGTCTTTGCTTCGAATGAGTCTGTAAGTTGCCCTCCATGCACTATTTTGTAGCTTAATGCATCATAGGAATTCCGTATGATATTGACTATCTTCTCAGCCACGATGTAGTCTCGAAGAAGCCTCAATAGTGTTTTCCTGTCCATGCTATCGAATGCTTTCCCGCAGTCAACGAAGTTGATGTAGTGTGGTGAATTCCATTCAATTGATTGTTTCACAATGATCTGTAGAGTTGCGATTTGGTCTGTTCACGATCGATCCTTACGGAATCCAGCCTATTGATCTCGAAGTTGGGCGTCTACGGAGTCCTTCATTCTGTTTAACAACAACCTGTTGAAGAATTTTCCTAGTATTGAGAGAAGAGTGATGCTCCTGTAGTTATCACACTTAGTGAAATCGCCTTTCTTTGGTATTTTGATCAGGTGTCCTTCTTTCCAGTCTTTTGGTACTTGTTCTCCATCCTAAATCTTGCTGAAGAGAATGTGGAGTATCTTTGCAGTTGCTGCTACTGTCTCATGTTTCTTTCTCTTCATGCTTTTTCCGCCGTCATTGATAGATCTTCCACTTATTTACGTTTGTCGGTTCCGATGCTCCTCTTCACTCGCTTGTTTACTTCTATGTATTCGGTTTGTGCCTTGGCCTATTCTGCTCTTGTTCGGCTGATATTGATTGCTGCCTTCTTGTTCCTCCTTTCTTCAATCTTATCCAGTGTATTGACAGTGATCCATTCCTTGTGATGGTGCTTCTTGTGGCCTAGAACCTCATGACATATTGAATAGATTGTCTCTTTGATCCCCTCCATTTGTTCTCCATAGTATTTTCCTCTCCATTGAGTAGATCATGAAAAGCCTGGAACCTATTGTTGAGGGGTATCTTGAATTTGTTGAGTTTGTCAGTATCCCGAAGAAAGGTCGTATTAAAGTTTTGTAATGTTGTCCGCCCCATTGTCCTGTGCTTCTTAAGTTTTAATTTCATTTTGACGACCAGGAAGTGATGATATGATGCTATATCAGCACCTCTCCTGGTTCTCACATCCTCCATCGTCCTCCTGAACTTTCTGTTGATGCAGATGTGGTCTTTTGTTGGCCACCTCTCGAAGATTGACTGCAGCCTATCGTAGAATTTATCTTTAACGTCTTTATTGTAGTCGTTGGTAGGCGCATAGCATTGGATGACGTTCATTGTAATGCCCTCTTTCTTTGTTTTGAAGGAGGCTTTGATGACCCTTGGTCCATGAGATTCCCATGCTATAAATGGTTTTTGTTCTTGTTTGAATAGAATCAGTGCAACGCCTTGTGTATGTGGAGAATTTCCTTCTTCATGGCTTGAATATAACAGAAGCTTCTTTGAAGCAGGTTGTTGTCCAACCTGTATCCAATGTGTTTCACTGATCTCAAGCACCTCCGGGTTGTGTTTCCTCATTTCAGCAGCAACTTGAATGGCTCTCCTAATCTCTCACATTGTACGAACATTTCATATACCTAAATTAATGGTTTCTCTGGTTGCAAGAAGGGTCATTAGCCTTATGACTTTCGAAGGAACTCGGCTTTCACCATGAGGCGTCATAACTCTTCTAAATGAAGACCTTCTAACTCTCAGGGAAGAGTTAAAATGGTTTGAATTATTTTTTCTGGTTAGCGTTTGTTAGCAAGTTAGTCTTTTACGGGATTGAGTCGCCAACTCCATTCCCAACGCTCCTCCTTTATCCGGACTTGGGACCGACAGTAACTCCAGACAGGCTCCAGGCGGAGTTGCGTTGACATCCACTTAGTGATATTTTGAGACTCCTCAGCAAGTCAGTTATCTATAATAAATCAGTTTATATGATAGTTATGTTCTTCTTAGTGCTTGGATTCTAGATAGTACGATGTTTCACGACAGTAACTCGTTTATAAAAATAGATAAAGATTACTCAATAATAAAAACACAAATTGGAACTGAAATTGTGGACGGATGAATTCCAATTCATTGGTTTAGGTGTCTGGCTCTTCGCGAGAACCATGGTTCCTGAGCTCCACCCTGTGAATTACCATGAGCCCCAACTGCTTAACCGTGTCCAACTATTTCGGTTTCCATTTATTGAAATTCAACTGCGAAAACTTGTTTTTATATATATAGAAATGTATATTGATTTATTATTTCGTTTATTAAATAGGATATTAGTGGTTCTACATCTGGTTTCAGTTTGTGATGAACACTATGATTACATTTCATTTGGTAAAAAAAATTATTCAATCTATTCATCATTAACTGTTCTTTCGTATTTTCACTTCATTCAGTGAAGTTTTTGTTTTATTTGTCAGATTAAAATGTGATAAAAATGGTAGTTGTTTCAATCTAGTTTTATTGACAAAGTTTTATTTCATATACGTCTGTATATGTATGTGTATTGTATAGAATAAAATTGTTAGTTTTATTAAGATTATAGATTTTACTATCATCAGCTTTGGAAATATAAAAAGAACACAGGAAATATTACACAGTTATTTTAGGATAATTTTAATGTAACTCTTGTTCACTATTCATATTTTTTAAAGCTGTATTAACTAGTGTCTACAGCTCGACGGATAACCGTTCTTCAGCTCAATCAGTTCACCATAGAAATCAAAATGCTCAATGAATAAAATAACTTGTTTTCTTATTCATTTGTTGTAATCTTTTTTCATAGAATTGAAATTTATTATTTTAATTATTCCCCTAAATTATTAGTGGTACTGGAAGCATTCGGCTCCACCTTTTTATTTCTAGTGTCGGTTGCAATAAAAAGATACCTTTCTGATCATTCGATAATGCAACCTCACTAAAAGAATCAGTTCTATATGTATTCTAACCTTTGAAAATTAGAATAAAATGTGACAAACGAATTGATAAATATGCCATTGATTGAGCTTCTTTACAATCATTAATCCTTAGAAGCTTTGAACTAGTCCACAAAACAAAGAAGTTTCAAAGTTAATGATACATGTTAGTTGAATAACTCAACAGTCACTTTTATAATTGTGACACTGAATGATACAAGTTTGAATCCCAACTGACATATCATTTATTCCTAGATTGTAAATATATCTTCCTATCAATTGCCAAAAACCACATAACCTGGACATATGGAATCCTGTCACTCACACCCAACTACCTGCCTTCAAAAAAAGTGACTCAATGTTTATTTACTTAGGTGTGCAGCAAAATTGTAACTAGATAAAAAGTATTCGATTAACACAAAAGAATTGGTAATGTGATAATGAGTAATATTAAGTGATCAACTAATTTATGACATACACTGTCAACTTATTTGCATTACATTTAAAGTGGAATTGTTGTCAAGATTATACAACAAACTATCATATTATTCAGCAGATTTCAAATCATAATAATCTCGTATGTGATGAATACAAACAACAAAATATGCATAGATAAATGATAAAAATCAACTTACACGATTACGCAAATTATAACTGAGTACAAGTGTCCGAGAGAATGAAACTGCAAATTGTGAATAAAATTTCAAGATATCTATAAGTTTATCTCGTTTAATACATTGTAAATCACAGTATGTTAAAGCACGTACACTTGCTGCACTTTGACCAACATCTGTATCTTTAAATATAGGTTGACCAAATATATCACCTTTTGCTAATAGGAAAAGAAAAAGAAAATTTACGAAAATGATAAAATAAAAAATTTTCAATGATTAGTGAAAGAATATTAGTATTTATTCAGTCAGTCACAACGTAGAACTTCGTACGTACGTACATCAGTTCGAGTTGCCATACCACATTAGCACAGAGATGTGGTTGTCGATTCAAATCCCATAGTGGTAGAAGTAGTAAGATGATAAGCATTAATATGAAAGATTAGGGTTTGAAGATGTTATTCAAGGAGTATAATTCAGTGAAATAAATTTGAAAAGAGAAAAAGTATTATTAATAATGACTTTGTTTGATATAAAAAACCAAAGAGTAATAGTACCTAAAAAAAATAAGATACCCTTTAAATTCATGTACTGAGTTACAGTAATTGATATATTCAACTCGCTTCAGTTACTTTAGAGTACAAATTATCCCCTTGAACCTATTTTACATTCATTGATCTGTGATAGTATTGATTAAAATAATAGACGAGTATATTTGTTAAGTTATAAAATAGTTAATCAGAATAAATTTCGTCAATTCAAAATCTAACGTTTTTGATTAGACAAAATATTTTCTGTATATATAAGAATAAGGATTCACTTCCGTTGTTTAGTTGTTTAACATATTGAATATATTTTGTTATGATTACTTAAGTATTCTATTTTATTGTTGGTTTAATAACATCACAGATTGTAGTTAAACAATCTTTCAGAACCAGAAAGTAGTTTCGTCCTAATGAAGAAATTCTTTGCAGTTAGCATCCTCTTTCTCATTGAGGATGAAATGTAGAATCTTCAGGCCTCGATGTTAGTGCTTAATCTTTAGACCATTGAATGGACGTCCAATGATATACACTTGTGACTTGAATCGATTGGCGATGTTGTTCTACTACCTTCGAATGATGTTTATGAATAACTGCTTCATGACTGATATGGTTGAACTAGCCTGGTCACGACTTGTTATTAGATATCCGGAAATCACCTCTGGAAATTAGTTACGAGTGAGCATATGATTAATACTAGTATAAGGGTTTGTGGATAGCTTTACATCAAAGACTGACCCATACTAGAACAAAACATCGGTATAGTAATTCCTAATTTTCAATGGTTATCTAACTAAGGTCAATCCGTGATCCATTTCATTATTTTCATTAACTCATAAACTGCCATGATTAGTCTTTTAGAGTAAAACCTAATGAAGATCCATTAAAATACAATATTCTTCACTTATATACGTTATCGTAATCTGGAATATGGAAATTTCGAAAAGTATATTTAGAAAGGCTACACAACACTAAAGAATTTCTGTGCTAAGTATTTGGAAATTTTGTCGAATACTTTTTTTTCTCCTAAATTGCTTATATTGTTTCAATATTATTTATTCATAACTCAGTTATCTGACTAGCTTAAATACCCATCTGCTAGTCTTAAATTATTTACAATGAAATAGAAAAACTCTATTACGTGATTTCCTACTAGACACATATTTTAATAAAATGAAAAATTATTTTGTCTGTTGCTAAGTGTATTTTTATATAAAAAAATTCAAGTGTAGCTTTTCATTAGGAAGCTGTTTAGTTACATGTAAGATGGTATGAATATAATGTGTCTGACAGATTTATTTTGTTTAAAATTGTCTACACTTATGTAAAAAGTACATTTAGATTGGAGCGTATACTTTAATGTATTAGATTGTCCTGTTATCGATGCTTAATTTAATTTTGAAATATACACCTACTAAATTGTCGTCTAGCTATTTTTCAAAATGTTTACTGAACTACACATTTTTTAAAAATGAGAATTGATGCTAATACTAGTTCGTTTGAATCTAAAAAATACACAGGAAGATTGATTAGAATTGAGAAGTAGAAAATTTTCAACTTACACAGGATAGCTACAATTTCATCATCTTGTATTACTTCTAAAGATCCAGACACTACAAAGCACAACTGATCAATACTTTCACCTTGATGAAAGATTAAATCACCAGGAGCATTATGTTGTACTGTAAATGAAACAGCTAAAGCTCTGAGACAACTTTCACTTGCTAATCGAAAAGCTGGATGCTCACTAAATACAGCACGATAAAGATGAACACATAGATCAGCTTTCATATCTTTTGGACAGTGATTAAGCACCTAAAGTAGTCAAAAGATAATTATAATATTTGTTCTATTTCTTCCTATCATAAAATTCGTAGATAAGATTAATTATATGCCAATTACATTTATCTTATTATATAATTATTGTCTTACCCATGTTCAGTTGTCTAGCTGCTTCATTATTGGTTAAATTATTCATAATTCTTTCTTAAAATATTACTTAATGGTGAAAAATAAACAAAAAGTAACCAAGTTTGATAGAAGTGCAACTAAATAATTTTCAAAACCTTGTATTTGGTTTTGGTTAAATAAAGATTATTTTTATATAGTTGAGATCATGAGTCAATTGAAGCTAGACCACCATGGAAAACCTGGAAGCACTGGACGGCCGTTTCGTCTTATTGTGGGACTTCTCAGCAGTGCGCATCCACGCCCCGCCTCGCCAGATTCGAACCCAGGACCTATCAGCCTCGCGCGGGAGCACTTAACCGATAGTCCGGTGCTTCCAGGTTTTCCATGGTGGTCTAGCCTCAAATGACTCATGATCTTAACTATATAAAATTACCGAAATCGGCACAAAACCCCCTTCTGAAAATAAAGATTAGCCAATTAGACATAAAATATTATCTATATATACTTCCGGTGAAAACTTGTAATCAATCATATTCTAGTGACTTAATATTTGATATAAATTAGTGGGCTGGAAACAAACTATGCATATCAAAGTTGTTTTTACACAGTTAGTATATAATAAAAATGATGAATATTTTCATTATCAATAATAAATATTGTTTCCTATAGACGACAGGTTTATAGTGAACTCGTGAGAAATGGAACAGAATTAGGACATTTTTTGCTAAAATATATTAGAATGTTGGTTGATGTGCATCAGTATTTTCGTAGTTTAAATATCATTTGACAGTTGATATAGTTCTTCAATTCTTTAAAATTAGTTCATTATCCTTTCAGTTTTGTCGCTTGAATGCGTGAAAAAACTAACTATTCTCAAATATTTTATAACTGACTGTTCCTCACGACAAAAGAAATACTCTCTAACCTAATGACTATAATGCTATAGAATGAATGATTCGAATATACAAAATCATTCCTTTTTAGTGTCTGCAATAACGTCTTCTACAAAACTATCAACTAACGGTAAAAACATTGTATTATCATCAACCTAATGAATGAAAATCAAGTTTCTGAAAATTATTAGCAGGTATGAAATATATTTCCTCTTCAGAAACGCTGTTCACATCGGGTTTAAATCTTTCCCTATAAAAAATGTACCACGGTCTGATAATTTGTTATTCAAATATCAAAATAAATGATGCGAAACTGTGGTTAAATATAACCTGCATTGCAGAATAAAAAGGATGAAACCGCATAAAAAGAATTGCTTTGAAATATATCTGTGAAACATCTCTTTGATTATATGACTAGTGATTATTGATATTTAGGCTCTGTATTGAGATAACATAAATGTAAAGAAAACATAAAGAACTATAAAGTTGTCAAAAGAATTCACAAAACGTTGTACATCCATAAGCAAATTATTACCAACTAAGTTTTTTTCACTCATAAATCTACTTTTGAGAATTCATTTATCTAATTAGAAAATTTTGAAACTCATCTTTTGATCAGTAAGATATACTTTCCTAATTCGATATCATAAACTGATTGATTAGACTGAATCAATAAATTCGACTGAAAAGAAATGAATTAGTAAAAGATGTGTTTGCTCTACTGACTGTCCTACATCTCACCGAGCCCAATGAATATCGGACGATTGCACCCTGATGTGTAACTACGAAGAATCATAAATCGAAAAAATATACGAATAATGTTTATAAAATTACAGTGGAAGGAAGCATAAATGATTTGCGTTGATTGATTGAATATCAAGATAACCTATAGAATGGAGTAAAGAAATTTTCACTTCATACATCAACAGCTTGAAATATAAGAAACTAGTGAACACGTTCTTCACCAAAATCCTTTACACGAAATTATGTTTTTAAATAGAAAAAAATATTCAACATATACTTCAATTTACTTACTGTTTGCGTATCTACACCTTTTGTAATAGACCAGCTTGATGTTACGTAATCAATAACACGTTCAGCTAATTCTTTTGGCACTTCATGAATTCGTAAAAAATCCTTTACACTAGACATTAATTGTCTAAGTCTTGCACGAGTTGCATGTGTTTGTTGTAAAATAGTTGCCACATTACCAAATATTGTAGCATAAACAAGTGCTAGTTAATATCATGGTAAATAAAATCAACAAACATTTCAAAATGAGCAAAACGATATTATTATCATTGGCTACATAATGAGGCAAATATTATACGGTAGGTAGTACAAATCAATTTGTATATTAAACAATAAGTTATACCTATTTATGGAGTAAGCTGTTGAGCTATTTCACCCCCTAACAGATAAGCCTATAAATAAATACTAACCCAACTAGGAACAAAATAACTAATTGTATCGACAGACCTTAGGTTCATATTATTATTTGTTAAATTTACTGAACAGCTGTCCCAATTAAAACTAAATGGTCTTCATAAAGTACTGACTTTTATTGTAAAGCTTATGAAGGATCGATTTTCGAGAATTTCCTATAAATCCTTAACAATTTAAGTTTAGTTTTCTGAGTTCAGTATTTGCCACAGAGTCTATGGTTTACATGTACGTAGCATAAATAGAGTCCAATGACCAACGGAAATAATACTCAGGAAAAAATCATTTATCTGAGTATTAACAAATTTCAAAATACAAATACCTATTCACAACCTGCACTTAGAAATTTAAAAAAATAATATCTAAACAATTAGTTTTTCTGTCGATTTCATTTTCAATAGCTGTACAATCGTATTTATATGAGATAATGAGTGTAGTGAAATAGTCTTGGTATGCTAGTTCTAAGTACAAAATGAGTGTAAATTATAGAACGTAGTTTATAATAAAGGGTAGAACAGATCATAAACAAATGATTGAATTATCATAAAATACAGTGAAGCTGTAAATCCTCGAAATATTTTCTAGTCTGGACAAAATTGTTTGTGGTACTCCTGTCTAAACTGCATTATCATTGTGATGTAAAATTGGATGAGGGTTCCAGTGGGATTAGAGACTCGCGTTTCATGTTGTTTAGGACTTGCCAAATGGAGTTACCTGAATCTAGATTGATATTCATACGAAGAATTCAAACCAAATGCCTTTTACTTCAAACGCCTAAGAAGTTATTCGCTTAAATTTGGAATAATTGTTCAGTTAATAGAGGCTCATAATGAAAACTGTTTCCAAAATGAATAATTTTTTATAAATCATTTGACTCTAATATAACTACTAACCTTGAGATGAATTTTTCAGAAGTTCTAGTGTGAAACTATGATTTGTGCAATCAGTGACTATCAAGTCTTTTTTTGTTCTTAGATAATTATTACTACATTATAAATCATTTCACTAGAGAGTCAAAATTCCTTCAGAAAATTTGCTTTGATCATTATCACTTAACTAATTTCACAGTCTATACTTATTTTGTAATGAATTTATTTAAGTTCAACACTTAATTCTTAGTAAAAATTGTTTAGTTCTTTAAAATCTCTAATTTGTATCTAAGACTAACGTGGGATTTGTTAACCAAACAAAAATAATTTTAAAATATACATAACAATGTGATCTAATTTCATAGCTGATAATAATGAATCTTATATAGTTGAAATCATGATTCAATTGAAGCTAGACCACCATGAAAACCCTGGAAGCACTGGGCGGCCATTTAGTCCTATTGTGGGACTGACTCCTCAGCAGTGCGCATCCACGATCCCGCACTCGCGAGATTCGAACCCAGGACTTACCAGTCTCGCGCGCGAGCGCTTAACCACTAGACCACTGAGACGGCCGGCATCCAACGGTGTTAATGTCTAACTCCAACCAATCCACGAAGTTGAGCAACCGTTCACTAATTGTCTTCAGTGAGTTGATATCTCACAACAGACCTGGTTGAACTCCACTGGTCACTGCTTCTTTTTGTATGTTACTATTTGTGGCAAATTCTACAATACTCATCGTGATACTTTTCGAATTGTACCAATATAAATTGTTCTAGAGTACTTAGCAAATAGTCCATAATACTTTATCAATCTATATAACATAAATTATACTTAAGTTTTAATTATTAAAATGAAAATAATTAATTTCTACAAAACAATAAATAATTAACTTAAGAAATTCAATATCAACAAATTATAATTTATACTTAATGATTGAAATCCTATTTGGATAGATTTTATTGTGACTATTAAATCTATATAGTCCAAAATAGGACGAAATGCGTGTTCATTATTTACATTTATAAGAGTATACTTAAATTATATTTATATATTGATAAACAAACGCCTATTTCATTAGGCCATAAACAAGATTTATAATGAGTTTGTTTATTATTCACATGTAAATAACCAAATTAATGTTCATTCTTATGTCTCACTATTGTCCTCATTAGATAATCATCACTGTTGCACAGATGAGTGAATTTTAACTTTTATAATATATATAGAAAATAAACATGGTCAATTATCTGATCAATACTTATATTTATATGATAATGATAAGATTTAGACCGGGTAATGATTAGTTTTGTTTTTTAACAAACCATTGACCCTATAATAATTGATCTGATAAAATGTAATATCTTGTTCATTCTACACTGCTAACCACTATCCATCTTTGCTTACCATGCTTGTGAATTAAGGCTATATCGAGGCAATACGCATAGTATGCACATATGCAGTCCTAAACATCAATGGGAGGATTCAAACAAACAATACTAAGTTAATTTATACTAAATTTAGTTGAAAATTTTAATCAATCAGATTTCTATTTTACATGTTATGAAAATGCATAGAAAGTTAAGTTCTTGCTCAGTGTATTACTTAATAGCCTGCTTTATAAATGACTTTGTGGTTCAAAGTTCGGTTCTAAATAGAACCTATAGTGTGTATGTCTAAAGATTTATGAGAAACAGCTATGAGACTCATACTAATTTTTTATAGTTTTCAGTTTGATAAAGCTCCTGACTAGAGTCGTTGACACACTGATTCATCCTTAATTAATTACAAAACAAATAAAAATTTTATCTCAGTACAAGGAGATTTATTAAAATACTGTCTTTGATAGGAAGTAAATACAGTGTTCTTTTGAACGCAGATGGATTATATTGAAATAAAGAATATATGGTTATCATTTATATATATATATATATATGTAATTGAATTTATTGATGGATTATTTACTCATGACTAGATAGTTTGAGATAACTCTTTAGAAATATGTATCCTTATTTACAAGATCTTTTAACTAGTTCCGTAAACCATCTCACTGATAACGTTAATGGATTCAGCTTGAAATCTTTCACAGATGCCTTTTCCACTCAAGCTAATGTGAATGCAAGCTTATTGTAACTTTCCGTACATTACATATTATGTATTTCAACAAAATTAAAATGATAAATTTGCCAATATTAATTATTCTTACTTAAATTTCTCAATATTGTATTATTTGCTTAGTTGACGAGTTGATATTGTTTTTCCCATAGTTCTTACTTTTGTATTATCACTGTCTGAATCTAATTGGGATACTTTTTCTCTTATTCTTAAGAATATTTTCCAGTTTAGTTTCTCAACACAAGTCAGTTTCATATTCAATGGTTCTTATTTACTAACTTTTAGATAAGTGATATGATTGTTGAAAGGAAAAAATGTTATTCTTAGGGAAGTTTTTCAATATTTAAAATTGTTGTTAAACCAACAATTACTGAGCAGCTACTTAAGTGACTGACAAACTTTATTTGTTTCCTGGAGTCGATTGGCCATTAATAGCAGATTGTAACTTTTAGTTGTGATCGAATACTTTTTTTTCTCTTTTTCATGGCATAACTTAATGAGTGTTTAAGCCAATCTACAGATGCTCTTACAATAGTTTCATAGATTATTATGAAATAAAGTTAGTTAATCAATGCGTGTAAAAATTCGAATGGTTTGGTTCGAATTAGATCCAAATGTAAAAAACCTAAAGTTATTAAAACTTTTACCATTGTGAAAGCACAAATAGGCAATAAAATTACTGGCCAGACTAATTATGTGCTCGCTAAACTTATTTACTCACAGTTAAACACCTTTTAAAATATACATCGATTAACTAAATAAACGGATGTATATTACGACATTGAAATTATGAATTATACAGAAATTATTCAAATATGATGGCGTGAATATAATATGATTTAGTTATGAGAATACCTATAATTAATCAATGATGATAATGAAGTTCACAAAACAACCAGTGTGGCTTCATATTTGTCACACTCAACAGTAGACGATATAAATCAGAATAATAAATCACTTATAGTATATTTTGATTGTAAGTCGCAATGATATCCAAGATGATGTCTTTTTCGGGGTTCATCAACTAAGAGGAGAACTCAGTAACTTTCGCTGTAAACAATAGTGCTACACCTACTAATCTGCTGAGTCTATAGAGTGGATATCATGTTCAATGAGTATGGATATATACTAAAAATCTGTAGCTTAGGAAAATGTTGAAGCAATACACATTGTGTGTACATAAGTAAGTAGAGATTTATCAATTTAAATCAACAGGAAAATCCGCTCACTATCTATACTTGAACTGCTTGGTTTAATAATTATCCTATGTTTCCTATTCAGTCAATGTTAACCATCAACGAAATTCAAAAGAATTATAATTTATCACTACCCAACATGTTCTATCTAAAGGAAATTTGCATAAATGGGCAAAGGATATGAGATCAGCTGTGCAGATTGTGACTTACGACAATCATTCACAAAAATGGAATTACTAACGCAGTCATCAATAAACAGATATCAAAATACAGGACAACTGATTAACAAAGAAAGTAGGTTGTGTTATAAAATAGCAGGTATAAAATATTCAGCACGGAATAAACCTGAGTAAGTTTAATTTAAAACGTAAATGATAGTAAGAATTGTAGTTTTCCAAATTTTAGTATCTATCTATAAAATTTAAATTTGTTTATTTAGTCTCATTTTATTCTGTGATATTTATTATAATTATCACTTGATTCAATTTTTGTTTTTATTTTCAAATTATTATTATAACTCCGCCTGTATCTCCTCCTGGGGCTACTGCCGGTCCTAAGCCCGGATAAAGGAGGAGAGTTGGGTATGGGGTTAACGACCCCATCCCTTAAAAAACCAACTCGCTAAAAGAACGCTAACCAGAGAAAAATTATTCATTATTATACTTACAATTTAACGTAATGTATTAACATTACTTACCACCAATTAGCATAAAAATAATAGAAACAACTTTTTCTGAAATTGTATTCGCTGCAACATTACCAAATCCTATACTAGTTATTACAGATAAAGTAAAATAAAACGATGTCATATATAACATAGATTGTGATGGTAAATATTCTTCTAATGATGTATTAGTCCAATTTTTTGGACCAGTTGTTTCATTCATTAAATGTATTATCCAACCATGATAAATTTTATCTTTTAAATCATGCATTCCAATTAAATACCAGACACAGGCTAACCAATGTGCTAATAGTATAAAACAGAATAGCATAATTAATAAAATTGACGCCACATATTCCAAATATTGGTCTAATTTTCTCAATACTCGACATAATCGTAATAAACGTGCCAGTTTTAATATACTGGACAGATTGACTAATGTCTGTAAGTTATAGAAAAAAAACAGAAGTAAAACACATTGAAAAAGATTTATTCTTAGTTAGTCAGTAATATTTGTTAGACATTAGCCTAAAGTAAACAAGAACATACTGTCCAATTTATGTTAAAAGAAGAATACTGCTTAGTTAAAAAAATATGGTTGTCATAGTTGAAATCATGAGTCAATTGAAGCTAGACCACCAGGGAAAACCTGGAAACACTGGACGGCCGTTTCGTCCTACTATGGGACTCCTCAGCAGTGCTCATACACGACCTCGCCTCGCGAGACTCGAACCCAGGACCTACCAGTCTCGAGCCAGAGCCCTTAACCGATAGACCACTGAGCCGGCATCCAACGGTATAATTGTCTAACTTCAACCAATCCACGAAGTTTGAGTAACCATTCACCAATTGTCTTCAGTGAGTTGATATCTCACAACAGACGTGGTTGAACTCCACTGGTCACTGCTTCTCGCTAGAACTCCAGGACATGTATCTTGATGTCAGTCACTATGGTTACCCTAGAAGAAATGATTAATTGAAATCGATGATGTACTTTGGTTTACATCAGAATATTAGAAGTAGTAGACTGGAAACCGTTGATGTAGACGTCACACAAGTTGGTATATCTGATGTTGCTGAATGTCATCCTTATTGATAAAATTTGATTAGGACTAAGAACCAGGCAATCTTGGTGTCGGTTGCTACTCCGTTGTCAATCAGTGTAATGTTTTCACTTATACATAAATTAGGTGACACCGCAAATGAACTAAAGGTAACATTTCTAACTTTGTCAGGAAAGGTTTTAGTCGTATAAAAATTTCAGATATAGATAGTTAGTAAGTGCTAACTAGCATGAAACCTAGTTCTAGGATTTACTGCAAACTACCTCCAACCATGTAAGGCGAACACTCTATTCTATTATATTACATGACTACTAATGTAATTGATGGATAAAAGACGACTATTGAGTCTATATTTCCACATCAATCATTCTCTGTTCTCCTTCTCTTTTCTTCGATTTTCTAAACCTTCTGCTGACAGACATTTTACTTTCAATTCATGATACGTACTACTTTCATCTGTCGATATCAGTAGCACACACCACAATACTACACTAGTTTTTATCAAGTGTGACTATCGAAAACCTTATTATGTATAACGCATACACATTTTTGTCATTATTCAAAACAATACTGGGAACAAAAAAACTATGTAAGGTATAAACTTTATTGATATGAAAATTATCCATCCATGTATATTTATTATTTGTATCTAAGATTATAGATACTGTCTCGAAAGTGTTCAGAAAGCAAGATCTATTCCGATACAATAACTGAAGACGAATAATAATTTGTCAATTAATCATTTATCACTATTAATCTATATGTTATAACGTATGGCTTCGTAATATATATGAATGTGCAATTAGAGAGGAGTGGATTTTACTGATCGGACGCAAACGATACTTGAAATCGTACGAGCAGTCTTGAGTGCTATTCGGTCCTTCCTATCTGCCTAGCCCAGCCAGTTGAGTGCAGAACACAAATAACAGCCTCGGCAATATGAATCATTATTTACAAACATACTGGGTTTTTATACAAACCAAAGTAATCAATAAACTGATTATAACTCAAGAATCGTATGATAATAAATCAAAGATCAAAATAAAGCTAATGATAAGAGAAACACGAATATGAATAGTTTAGTTACGTAACAATTGCACAATAGGAAATAGGCATAATACATTGGTCGATAAATAGTCCTTAGAGTTACCATTCATAATTCACCAGGGGATATAACACTATACTTTAAGATTTAATAATTTATTGGAATTTTGTTCAACTTACTGTATGATCACTGAATACTGCTAGAATTCCAAATGGTAGCGAAGAGATTAAATCAACTATAAACCAACCTTTTAAATAATTCAAACGTATCAATACTGGATCTGAAATAACTGCACCAGATGAACCAACAAAAGTTGTATGGAAATTTAAAACAATATCAATGAAGAATATTATATCAACTATATGTTCAACAGCAAAGTATATTGATTCTTCTGATAATGTATCATGGCCAAATGCAACACTATACGGAATAATAATACATGTGTAACCGGTTAATAAAAATATTATCCAGTCCCAGGCAGTTTTAAATGTTAAATAATGTAATACAACGTGTGGAGGTGTTTTTGGTGATTCTTGACGGTACTTTGGTATACTGTTACTTTGAATGGGAGCAACCTTAAAATATAAATAGGGAGAAGTAAACATTACTTGAAAATCATTACTATGTATATACAAAATAAATCATATTTCACAGTTCAACTAGTCTCTTTTCTTTAGAATCGAATGAGTCAGGCCAGTTGAAGAATGTTCACCTAGATATAAAGGTCGGTCATACGAAGAAGTGCATTTGAAAACTAATCATATAAACCGTCTAGTGAAGTGATACATAATTATTCACCAGATAAATATCATTCAAATTATATTAAATAAAGGTTTGTTATTATACATAAAGTATTATTATTAGCTGTTATATCTTGTGGCCGAGTGGATGACTAGTTGATGTGTGACGCGATAAGACCGCCAAACAGGGAGCAGCGAATTATCGATTGGAACAGTGACACGAAGCCGTACGAGCAGACTAGAGTGCTAACCGGTCCTGCTTTCTGCCTAGCCCAGTCAGTTAAGTGCAGAACACAAATAACAGCCTCGGCAATATGAATAGTTCAGTGACGTAATAATTGTACAATAGGAAATAGGCATATTACATTGATCCATAAATAGACCTAAAAGTTACCATTCGTAATTCACCGGGGGATATAACATTGGCTGAACCTATTCACTTTGTTTTCCGATGTATAGCATCGTATAAATCATTGACGAAATTTAATGTTTAGTGTACGAGGTTCGCGAAGACCATTGAATTCTCCAATTTACATCGCGAATTGACTTCAGTTAGAAAACCATTGAAAAGACAAGAAGTGCTGGACAGGATTGTCCTCGAACTTTGGCGACCTGCCTGAATACCTGGGCTACCTGTTTCTACCATCTAGATATTTCAACAAGTTATCTGTTTCTACTTGTTTCAATACATCATTATGTCTATTAGTCGCATAACCTAGTCCACGGCGTTTATAAAAAGTCCACAACCTTTCTCTGTACAAATTACAAAAGGTACAATCAGAGACATAGTGGTGGCTGGCAATATGCATTGAAAAGAATGAACATTATTCGGATATCGATTCCTGAACTGCTAACATCTAACTGACGATCACTCAATATTTATCTTCAGAATCGATCAAGAAATATGAAAAGGAAACTTGTTGAAATACTTTGTACTGAGAATTCTGCATTGTACCAAAATATAATATTGAATGAAGCCATTATTACCAACAATAATAAAATAGAAAACCCCTTGTGTAATAATGCTAATTAATTCAGATGAAAAATGCATATCACTGGATACCGGTTTAATGATCTAAAAGATAAGCCCTCACGTCTTGAATTGTAGGTTCTGGGTTCCATACCCAGTGAATTTCTGGTCCTACACTGCTGAGGTGCTTTATAACAAAATGAGGCAGTTGTCCATTGCTTCTTGGCTCTCAATGACTGTCTCACGAAAATCAATCTATTATGCAAGCTATAAAATTTAATGGACTATTTTGATGAACAGATGAATGGAATAAATAAATAAAAGGAATCTCTAGACCTCGTTCTTTCTTTCTTATGACTCATAAAATTTCCTGAACTATTCTTTTCGATGGTGGAGATTTGTAGCTCAGGTGGGTGATTTTGATGGAGTTTTGTTCTCTGAGCTGGATGCAAACCAAAGGATGAAATGACAAAAGAAGAGAAACCGAACATTATCTACAAAATAAATTGTGCCAACTGCGACAAACACTACATCGGACAAAGAGGACGCCCCCTTCATCTTCGCCTGCATGAACATCAATTAGCAGTCAAACGCCACTACGTTTCTTCACTCATATCAATACACGTGGACAACTACGGACATACATTCGACTGGAAAAATGTGAAGATTTTGGACAGAGGCGATTCCGAAAACACCAGAGAATTTTTAGAAGCTTGGCACTCAGGTCAATCAGCAATAAACAAGCACGTAGAAATCAATCCAATTTATCAACCAATCAGAAAAATTATGCAGAAACATAGGAACAAAAATCAAACAAATAGGAGATACAACCAAAACAAAGAAATAAACAATGACAGATTGAAGGTCAATAATAACCAATCAACATCGAGGTGCACAGGACAAGCTGTGAATCACATGTGGAGAATTTCAAACACTTCACTTCTATTCGAAGTTTGTGCTGATGATGTTGTTCAGAAGGACGATGAAAGCTCCACAACCAAACCATCCAGCTCAGAGAACAAAACTCCATCAACTATTCTTTTCATTTAAAGGATTCATACATTGCAATTTTTATACTTCTTTAGACTGAATCAAGCTTGCTATTTTCACTAGACACATTTTACTGATTTTATCATAATGGAAAATAGACAAATAAATACTGATACATTATAAAATGAATAATTTAATAGTTAAGCTCACTTGATTTATTCAGATAGACAATGATTTCTTAATAATGTGAATATCCTTAAGAGTAAAAGTATCGTCTATATTATCGTTACATACTAGACGAAATCTCTGCGTATATAACTGAAATATATATATTTCTGATAAATGATTGTTTGGAAATATTCATAACTGGTAGCTTTATAAATTAATTGAATTGTATCATACATAGAAGTGAATAAAATATTTGTTGAAGGTATATATCACGTATTGACTATTACACTATTATTGGGATTCAGTGAGTGATAGAAGTTCGTTTCTCCCTAGTATGCTACTTCACAGTAGTGCTCAGCCACGATCTCACCAGTAATCATTCTCAGAACTTTTAGGTTTTAGGGAGAATGCTTAACACTTAAACTACCTGTCTGAAACCCAGGAGTCCAGATTTTCAACTTAGACAGATTTCTGATATAGAGCAGTGATCATTTAATGTCATAAGTGTTGATTAACTCACTCTCGATGAAAGAGCTTGCCATTACACCCTGGTTATCAGTGAAATCTCGAATTAAATAAATTTGACATAAGTATCACCTAAAAATTAAATCAATCTCCATAAAAAAATTTTAACAAGAGTAGATAACTTTTACTTAAAATTATCAGTATGTCTAAATTTTTGGATTTTGAATACCTAAACTAGATAATCATCTGTTTATAGTGTCAACTGAAACATGTTATATTAGGGCAGATCAATTCTGAAGTTTATCTAATTTGGATTCAATATTATTAGGAAACGATTGGTGTAAGAAATGAACAATCATATAGACGCATTATTCAATAGTCTACTCAACAAAAGAAGATATCGTTGAGTGTTATTAATTTCAAATAGTTTCTTACTTTGAAAAAGAAATAGTGTATTTTTAGAAAGGATATCTTATTAAAACTATGACTTCAAAGTTAAACAGTTATTATACAAATACGAAAACTGACTTACGGCAACCAATGAGTCGTCCAGTTCAACTTGTGTTAACACAGTTTTATTACGAGCCACTGAACGTGCCAACTTGGCAAATTTACTAAAACCTTTGAATAAGAGTAAAGTATAGAGATAATTGCTTTTCTTTAGAAAATTGTATAAGATGAGCTTTAAAGAGAAATATACGTAATAATAATAACAGAAAATGTTAACGTATATTTACAGCATATTTGGTTTCTACATCTCCACTTGTAGCTACTCCGACGGCTACTGCCGGTCTCAAGCCCGGATAAAGGAGGAGGGTCGGGCATGGGGTTAGCGACCCCATCCCGTAGAAAACCAACTCGCTAAAAAACGCTAATCATTCAAATCATTTAAGTAAGTAATTTCTACATAGCAACAAAACCTTTTAGGACTAAGTGATATTAATATTATTTAAAATTAGCCTAATAATATGAAGATTCATACTTTTTAGCAAATCTGATTGAAGTTTTCAAAGTTAAGATGATTTTTATTACTTTTCATTCTGAAGTTTTATTATGTTCAAATTTGTATAGCTTATATAAATATGAAAATAATCCAGTAAATAACTGAAGTATCTTTTTAAGATGATGTACCTTAAACCTTAACATTACTACTGTTTCAGATCCTTTGAAAAATACGTTTTTCACAGTATTAATAGTCAGGAGTGTGTAATTTTTAAGTAGTATCATGGCAATTGCTAAATAAAGTTCATGTTTTATAAATTATCCGATTTGTGAATCCTCTGACTACTTACCATAATGAAAATTTTGAAGATGAATATGTATAGTGTTTTCCAAATCTTTTACGGACAGCATCAACAAACAGGATTGTAGATTAAAGTACACTGGTTTATTATACCTCTTGTAAATGGGATCTACGGTAAGTAACACTGTTCTTAATGATCACACAAGAAATATTTCTTACTCCGGCCTAAAATACCACTTTCGACAACTATGTACCTAAAAAATAATGACTGAAAAGCAGATGTCACCAATAATCAATCCATTGAATATCTCTGGGAATCTGCTTTCAGCTATACTTTCATCATAAGTTTAGAAACATTAGAATACAGGAAAAATGCTTTGATAGTTATTGGCGATTTGGGTTGGGGGTTGTGTTTTAAAATTAACTGCCCTTTGAGACTCAGTCCTTGAAAAAGGGGGTCTTAATTTCAGTTTGGATGTCACTTCTAATGATTTCCTTTCGTAATGACGAAGTGATAATTTACAGAAGCATGAGCCCAAACTTATTTTTTAATATTCAATCCTTTTGCTGAGTAGATGAGAAATATTGAAAAGTCCAATCGCTGCGTCGCTAGTCCCATTGAATTCTGACTATAAATATATTTTTCTGTTCACTATTTAATACCCAACAAGCAAAAATCTACTAACTGTTAAGTTATTTACTCGAAAGGCTTGATATTCTTTAGTGAATGATATGTTCACTAAAAGTCTTTTTTAATGAAAGCTATCTCAATTTACAAATAACCTGTAAATATGTTGACTGAAATCTGTTGCTTCATACAAATAGATATATTCCATTCACAGAATTTCAATTCACTAGTTTTATGAAAAGTATCAATAATCTTTAAATAATTAATAATTATAACAGACTTACTTCCACTAAGTGTCTCGTCATCCAATGGTTGTCGGAGTGGTGATATATCATAAAATAAAATAAGATATAGAGGTATTTCATGTTTATCATTTTCAACTGGAGCCACGCACATAATAACCCAAATCATTGAACCTGAAGAAAGCAAAGAACTAATTAATATTTACCTAGTAAAGTGTAGGGATGGGAGTGGGTATGTTATGTCAAGGAAATTATTATAACATACAATAGACAAAAATATTCAAGATTTATTGTTTAATAACTTATTGATAAACCTGATCAACCATTTTTACTAAAACAAAAAAGAAAGTCGTGGGTGAATATGAATGTTTCATTTATTTTGTCGATGCCTTGCTTACAGTCTAGAAATAAGAGCGATAATGATCTACAGACGGATGCATAGGGGATTTTTCATCAGTGAAAATTGGAAAAAAAGACCAGTAAGCTTGGGAAGATCATAAGAAGTTGTCACACGGTCATTATATATATATATAACTAGTGTCAGGATTCTGGAAGAGAAACTTACAGACCCACAGACATTCATCTTTGGGAAAATTGGTGTTATAAGTTATGTATATGATGAAACAATGGATTGATTAGCCAAATAAAAGGAGTAAAGCTCATATAACATCCAAGAATGAATAAAGACAATCCATAATCAAGTGCACGAAATGGGATGTCACCTAAATACGTTTTGGAAACTAATACTAACAGAGGAGGTTAAGACTAACCTCAACATTTTTTCCGATTTACGGGTATGATTTAACCCTTTTATATCGATAGTTTTGGAAAGGCGTAATAAATTAAAATTAACTAGCTTATTCTTTACTCAGAAGGATTTTGATCTGTCAACACTGAATCCACTACCAAGTAGACGACAGAGAGTTACACTGTTAAAAACGTATTGTACTTTTATTTTCGACTTTTATAGTGCGTGTTCTTTTAGTTCTGAAATATGTGGCTTTTAGTGACCCAAGATCTGACTTCATTTGGATTGTATCAATGTTTGTTATTGAAATACACATACCGTCAATCCTCGTATATTATCATCGACTGAAATCACGTTAGTGAATTAAAAAAGTCAGTTCCGAAAATGAGTTTAAAATACGTGTATTTCATACAATCGCTGGTCCGAAGGCGAAGTAAAAAAGTGACGCTCATTAGAGGAGGAGAGTGAGCCATCTCAATTTAACCAAGAGCGAATCGATATTTATAGTCAGACAAAAATAGTAACAGACATGGATGGGTAAGTTATAAGAAATGCACACATATACGCCTACATAAAACAGTCAAAGTCGATGAGTGAATAAGTGACGTTAAAAATGTGGCTTGAGGAGAATGAATTAATTTATCTATTCAGAGGCTAGAATAACCTATATGGGCTTGACATAGTACCAGCCCTTACAGACTCAGAACGTACATGTAACTTCAGAAACACTTTAACAATTAAGATTTCTTAGCTCACTCCGTCTCCATTTCAGTGATCGATTTCAACAAAATATTATGAGTTTTTTCAACTATTTATATGGTTTTTAAATTTGAGAAGAAATTAATCTAATAAGACTCTTTAATGTGTAGAACTGAGACTCATAATTTAGTGCTTTTACAGATCCAATAATGTGTATAGATTATTGAGATTTATTAATTAGATAATACTTGGTTTAGGGGTTTGTAACAATCACTTATCATGAAGTTAGTTTTCGCTGAGAGCTGACATCACTCAAAAATATCTGGGCTAAAGAAGGACTGCATAGCTTTCTCACCATAACTTGGTATTGTCTAATTTTTAAAACCTATAACTCCATTGCAGACCGTACAAGTCACAGTTTAAAGCTCATACTACTCATTCAATGGATTGAAATTCACTCATTCATATTTTCATTTCCAATCCATTTATAATCTAGCATAATCAAAGCAGCTTCCATCTTTAGTATTTGTTTCGCTTAGTATATGACTATGATCTATTAAT
This sequence comes from Schistosoma mansoni, assembly GCF_000237925.1. NCBI lineage: Eukaryota > Metazoa > Platyhelminthes > Trematoda > Strigeidida > Schistosomatidae > Schistosoma > Schistosoma mansoni. The sequence continues at coordinate 49,888,197 of NC_031495.1, forward strand.
CAGTGGTACCCATTAAATTATTCTCAAACCTGGTCACTGGTGGGGACTTGACTATATTTGACCAAAATGTTAATATTGATTTTTCCCCATGATGTTATTAATGTGATGGTAAGTTGAATATACTCGAAAGTCATAAATTGTTGTTTATTGAGTAAACACTACTCAACCAGAAACTTAGTATTTAATGCATATTGATATTCCAATATTCTAGGGTTGCATTATGTTTTACATGAAGCCCTAATCCTTTAATGATTATTTCCAATGCCCAGTTCTTGCATCGGAGATGCCAAACAAAAAATGATCATTCGCTACATGTGGAGAGAAAAAGCATTTGACTAAAAATTTTCGTCATAAAGAAAAATGTTTTATTATTAATATTATTATTATTATTTAAAGTTTATTTAACTATAAACGATCTATGCTTAAATCCAAATGAATAAATTGATATTATAATGAGTAAATTTAATTCAGAATAAAACAAGAAAATGAATAGAAAAAAAATCAATATTTCGGAAACATTTTTTCCATTCAATTTCATTAGGAATAAACAATAATAATAATAATAATAATAATAATAATAGCAATAATTATAATCTTCATACTTATAATAATATTAGTGTAGGGTAGAAAAAATGCTAAGTTTATGATTGAGATCATGAATCAATGAGTGTTCGATCACCATTAAAAACCCGGAAACACTGGACGCCTGTTTCGTCCTGTTATGGGACTCCTCAGCAGTGCCTATTCAAGATCGAACCCAGGAATTTAGGCCTTCCAGTGCTTTCAGGTTTTTAGTGGTGGCCGAACATTCATCGACTCAAGATCTAAATCAAAAATCTATAATAATAGTGGATGCGCACTTCTGAGGAGTCCCATAATAGGACGAAACGGCCGTCCAGTGTTTCCAGCTTCAAATGATTCATGATTTAAATTATCAAAATTACTATAATATCCACAAAACCCCTTCTGATAATAATACTTTAGTTTGGGTTTCACTTAAATTATATACCCTTATGGGATATAAAACGAGGAACACACTCCTGTAAGCGCATAACCACATATATTTGTGAATATTCATTCAACATTAACGATTTTCATAATCATAATAAAATAACAGCTGATCAATATATACAACCATTAATCAATTGAGCTTTGAAACGAAGTTAAGAAAGAACGGAACAGTGATAATTAATAATGAGGATATCAAAGTTTATGAATAATATTATTCAAAAGGAAGAAGAACTTTCAATATTGGAAGAAATTTTGGGTAGAATTAAGGATGTAATGTTTCTAAATTGGTAAACGCATATAGGGTTTACGTTTGTTAGTTAATAATTATACAAGCCATCTGAAAATAAGAATCATTACAAAAAAGTTCTCAAAAAAATATTATTTGGTCATTTTGATGAGAAATGTTTAGTCTCTCTCTCTCAATAACTTTATGGATACAATTCAGTAGTATATTACAAAAATAATCAAATAAAAATATTTAGTTGAGTTCTCTATTATGAATAATAAAATGAAAATTGGACACTGAAAGATAATTCATCTTGATGATTCTATTGAAATTTTAAAGATATGAGACGGATAAACATTTTCTTAATTATAATTTCTTTACATTCAATGTCATCTGTATAATTTGAACTTAATTTTTTTAAACCGCCAGTTTAAATTTTGACCAATGTTCATATGAACCATGGGAACTATTTGTATAAAAGTAAGAATGGAGAAACTATAAAGTAATCCATAATCACATAATATTATTATCAATAGTATTATTATCATTACCTTGATTAACTAGATGAAATTCTCCTACTATGGATTATGCTCACACGATTTTCTTTATTTTATTATGTTACTATTATACTGATAATTACATGACAGTACTATAAATCATTCTGACCTTTATTGAATGATCTGTTCAATTTACATTTTTGAAGTGTTTATATCGTAACAGATACAAACGTTCAACATTTTTAACAAACAACATTGTCAAATCCATTAATCCATACCTTATCTTGTTCTTGATAAAATATCACAATAATTATGGACTTATAACTGTAAAACCTGATGATGAAGTTATTGCAAAAACAATTGTTCACTCAGATATTCTTTATTTTTAACAGATAATCTTTGATTGACAAATGTTGAGATGATTCCTACCTTTTTAATATTATTAACAGTGAAGACGTTTAAATTCACTTGGTGTTGTTTACTTGTATCTTCCCATTGTTATTTAGGACTGTGACTCAAACCTAGTGCCGTCCGCTTCATACGCCATCGCGTCATCCACTTAGTTACTGAGTCCTGATAGCTATCTGCTTGTGCAATGGGGTGAAGTTTAAATTCACTTGGTATTGTTTACTTGTAACTTCCCATTGTTATTTAGGACTGAAATTGATCGGTCTCTTGTTGGCATATGTGCAGCCTGTGAACATCAACTCTGTGATGCAGGTACATCCAGCTGATGAGTCTTAAATAGGACGAAACGCAAGTCCTGGATTCCACTGCTAGCCACTATCCATCTTTGCTCATAAATGAGGACATTTATTTTGACGGATGCTCAAATTGAGGTAACTAGTATTTACATTGAACTAACCGATCTCATATTCAAAAAATTCATTGTTATTTATTTCATTACTAGACATTACCAAAATTATCTACAAAGTGAAGTTATTCTCCGAAATGAACATAGATGACATTCAATAACTTTGTGGTATTTTATTTATCTGAAATTTATTACTCTATTGAATTACATTTTATTGTACATTTTTCAATGTTATTTTATAATTGAAATCATGAGTCAATTGAAGCTAGACCACCAATGGGAAACCTAGAAGCACTGGATGGCCGTTTCGTCCTATTAGGGACTCCTCAGCAGTGCGCATCCACGATCCCGCCTCGCGAGATTCGAACCCAGGACCTATCGGTCTCGCGCGGGAGCGCTTAACCTCTAGACCACTGAGTCCAGTGCTTCCAGGTTTTCCATGGTTGTCTAGCTTCAATTGACTCATGATTTCAACTATAAAATTACTGAAATCTCCATAAAACCCCCTTCTGATAATTTCCAATATATCTTATTAATAATTTACATTAGGCTTTTTGATAGGCAATACATATGGAAGACAATACATTACATCAATCAAATCATCAAAAAATGTTCATTTCTTGTAAAAGACAATATTTCATCTAAATCAAGAAAAAAATAACGTTTTTTTAATGACGTAATCAGTTATTTTAGATTTACGTAAGAATATTTATTAACATTATAATTTTTGAACGTGGTCTTTTTAAAATGTAATGTGAGCAGAGAATGTTCACTATCGACATCTGTTCATTTTTTGACTATAATAACAGAAAGATCGACTTTGAACCACGAAAAATTAGTCGTAGAAATGTACTTTTGAAATCTTCAAACTATATATTAACCAAATGAATTTTAAAACTATCTCATTAATAAGCAAAGATGGATAGTGGCTAGCAGTGGAATCCAGGACGCGCGTTTCGTCCTATTTGAGACTGACCAGTTGCAGTCCTAACACATCGATGGGAAGATTCAAACAAACAATACTAAGTGAATTTATCTCATTAATCTTAATGATTGTAAATCAGTTGATGTGGTTATGAACTTTCATGGACTGAGATGGTTGGGCCACGTGTTACGTATGCCAGAACACTGATTACCACGACACGCAATGCTGACTAGTATTGAGGATGGTTGAAAGAGAGTTAGGGGTGGCCAAACCAAGACATGGCATCAGTCCTTGAAGTCACTAACTCCTAGTGTGAGCCACGTTGGTAGATGCAGCCTATTTGGTTGGGGTCCGCGTGACTATCGTAACCAATAGTTGTAGTCTCTGTGTGCCATGGCTCAGAATCGATCACAATGACGTAGGGGTATACACTCTTTATCTTCCCTTAAACCTTGAGATTAAAATTGCTTCATATCTATCTTTCTTCCTGTACTATATCCTTGTATACAACCTTTCTTTCATATATTACCACCACTAAATTAACTACTTCTACGAATTAAGTGTTGATCTTGTTGTGCTAACGAGGTATGGCAATTTGGACCAACGCATATATGTGCCTGGTCCTACGTTTGAAATGACTATTTTTTCAAAGGAAATTAGTAATACGGACAATTGCATGTAACTGGATATCATTATTAATGAAACGTGAATGTTATACCAACGAATACAATGAAAGAATCTTCAATATACTAATATTATTATTGAACTATTTGAACACTAATAACTACCTTGATGTTGAGCAATCTTTTTCCATTCTCTTCATGAATTCACATTTCTTTATAAGCTCTAAAACATTTATTACATTGAATGACATACTTCGGAGGTTTCTACATATATCGGTCCGATAAATTTGTTCTGTAGCATAATAAATTAAATCTTTATCACATTATTTTATATTTAATTATATAATGAAGAAATCTTAATTGCAAAAGTAAACAAGGAATACAGAAATAATTTATTTAATTATAGTTCTTGTAATTTCAACTTGCTTCTAACATTAATTCAAAAGTTCCATTTTTTCATTTAACAGAGTTATATTCAATTTTAATTTAATTATTTCACTGATAGTCTTCTTGATGGCTCAACTGATTAATGGATTCTTTAAAAGGAATAAAGTAATCAATCTGATGATTCACTCATAACAGTGAGATGTGAATCCTTATTGTATAGCTATCAGAAAACAAAATCATGCAGTGACTAGTCGAATATTATCAGCGAGTCAGTGTTGTTTTCCTACTATACAAAGTATGTGATATTGTTACCGTAGGTTATTTGTTCGTTAGTAAAGGAATAATCAACACTGCACATTGAAGTCATGAGCCATAACACTATGAATGTGACCCGAAGTCAAGCACACAAAACTGTACTCATTTACGATTGAATGGTGTATAAAGCCATGGTACCAGAAACTATCATTTTGATCAAAATTATCAGGGTAAAAATAACAGTTTAAGAGGATGATTGAACTCTCATCGTCACCCATTTTATTTCAAAGAACAAAAAATATAATTTCATATTAGAAACTATTTTTTGGAGCTTTATATATCGATGCTTCATACTCAGTGATATCAATCATCATTAATAAATAACAAGATATCTAATTTCGCTTGGAAACTTAGAAAACATTGAATTTCTCATTGTTTTATAAAACTATGGAACTGAATTTCACAACTCTTTTAAACTACTAAAAAATTAGAGCCTAATAAATGAAAATAAAAGTCCATTGATGTAGATAAATCTGTTCATTTTATCAATGATCATTCCAAGAATATTAGTGGCTAAAATGGTTCACCTCAGTTTTATACTACAACGTACCTTAAATAGTACCTAGTACTATAATCTAGGATAGATTTTACTTTCCATTTAAAACATGTCAGCTAGACAGATGTTCGTTTTAGTGTTAACATGTACATTTATTAATGAAGATAATGTTCAGATATTCGTTTTAAAAGTCATTTTGCTAACATTGTCTGGTTAATTCATGTTTGAATATCAGTAATGTGAAAATATATTTTTTTAAAGAATTAACTTATTAATTTCTAATTTATTATCATTTCAGTCTTCGTTACCATTGGTATTTGCTTGTTACACTTTAAAATATTTCAAAGAAAGGCTGATCGAAATAACAATGTTTATTTATTTTTTATTGAGATTATGAATCGATTAATATCAGACCACCAATGAAAACCCGGAAGCACTGAACTGCCGTTTTGTCCTAGCATGGGACTCCTCAGCAATGTGCATCGACGATCTCACTCGTGGGATGCGAACCCAAAACCTTCTGTCTCGCTCAGCTGAGGAGTTCCATACTAGCACGAAACTGCTGTCCAGTTGTTATAACTGTTATATATTCTCCATATTATGACCCAGCTATTTCTATTGCTTAGTATTCTTGGACACTAATACATTCGACAAGTCCCCAAACCAGAACACGGTTGAACAGGGAAGAAATTATATTCCAAATAACAAGGATAGATGGAAGTAAGAAGCGCAATAAGAAATACGTTAATATATTTATAGTTTTTACATGAGTAGATTCTAGCGTCTTGTCCAAGCATCGACTAGCGCTGATTGGATAAAAATTAGCCAACATAATCGTGCATGGAACATGCTTTGATCCAATCTATGTCCCGCTAACACCAGTACTTCTAGGTTTTCAACGGTAGTCCAATATCAATAAATTCATGACCTCAATCAAAAACTTAACAATCTTCACAACCCTATACTGATAAAAATAATGATGTCGAATTTCACATTGTTTAAGTTGACATCTTCATAGACATCATATTGTAAACACTGAAGGAGAGTATAATTGATCAATATTTAGTATACTGTTATAAAATATCTTCCATATGTTATGGCTTACGTTTTAAATAGTAACGAATATAAAGAATTTATATATACTTGAAATCATGAGTCAATTGAAGCTAGACCACCGTAGAAAACCTTGAAGCACTGGACGGTCGTTTCGTCCCATTGTAGGACTCCTCAGCAGTGCGCATCCACGATCCCGCCTCGCGAGACTCATAAATCGATAATTCATAAATTAATAAATGAATGTAATGTATATTAAATAATAACAAATCAGTAATTAAGTAGATAACATTAATCATAATAAACTAACTTACGATTCTTTTTATATAAAGTAATTTCAACTTGATCAAAATAACCTTCATCTAATGCATTTTTTAATCTTTCTATTGAATTAATTGATGTTCTTTTACCATGTAATTGACGACATATAGCATTTTGATGCATCATTTCACGACTTGTATAATTTGTCATTTTAGTAAAACTTTCATTGACATAAATTATTGGATGATCAACTATTCTAGCATTGGCAATTAATAGTCCAGTTTCTTTTTTATAAATTAAAAATACCAAAAAAATATGGAAAAGAAGTTAGATTCTGTAGGTGAGGGATGAATTAATATTTAAAATAATAATAGCTTTGTTCAGCACTAAAAAGTTTGGTAATGAAAAGGATTCGCAGCCTTCACTTGTTTAGTATTGTAGTAAATTTCCCTGTAACATGTACTCAATTTCTAATTATTCAAAAATAGATTGTATGAATGTTTTTTGCATTATCAGGGTTGGTTACTCATTCGTGATAGGGAATTTTACCATAAATGAATGAACTTCAATATACTCATCTCTCGTTTTTCTAGAAGAGGTGAATATGCTAACAAGTAAAGTGTTTAAATTTGAGATTTTCAGTATTCGAAAGTTTAGTGTGTTGGAAACCTTTCATAAATGCTCTTAAGTACGCACTGTTAAGGCTCATAACTACTCGGTTCTAACAAATCTGAAACATGGAGGCCCATAGATTTGAGCTGGTCTATGTTTGTGTTACTTCTGCGTTGATTTCACATTTTAGTAACTTCGAATGAATTTCGAAAACTGAAGATACATTATATCTCATAATCAGGTGCTCGGACTTGATAATCTATTTAACGGTGTTAAATATCAGTTAGTTGATCATTTGAGATATTACTGTCCGTCTTAATTTCATTAAGTTTGACATTTAGTTTCAAAATGCAATTACCTGATTAGTATGTGACGGTTTGAAGATTAATAATATAAAGTGTTATACAAGAATAGTAACTTTGGGAATGGTGAAAGAAGTCTAAAGATCCACAAACTGATAAAAAGGGAATTAATGGTTTCTCACTATGATCATTTTCTCTGAAACCGCAAGTTATTTTCTGTTAGTGTATCAGGTGACGAAAATTCGACCATCTTAATATGTAACTTATCAAGTCTTTTGAAAATGCAATTTGTAATAAATGTATGTTAAACCAGTATATAATTTGTGCTTAGACATTGTAACAAAAACAAAAATCTTAACTTTACTGTTTAGGTATTACCATTATTATCAATATTATCTCATGTTGATAATATAAACTGTGAATAAAAATTGTTAAAATATATGAGCTAGCTAATTATGTGGTCTTAACGTGAACTAAAAATAAGGTAGAATTTCTTCTCAATTTAGAGTAGTCACCGATGACATACATTCACGGATTTTATTTCAGTGAGTGAGCTTAAATATTTATAGAAAATTCTAGGAGTTCTTGAACGAAGCCGTGGCCAATGAAGCAAAACTGTGTTGGGTATGGGGAAGGTACCCACTGAAGAAAATGATAGATAGTCGAGAAACATCGAGCGTTGACTGAAGTTAGATTTGTTACACATTTGAATTCTAGCTCAGTGGTCTAAAGGTTGAGCGTTTGTTAATGAGAATGTAGGTCCTGAATTCTATTCCTAGGTGTAGGGTCATGGATGTGCACTGCTGAAGAGTCTCATACTATGACTAAACGGCCATTTAGTACTCTTTTAATGGTTTTCTAGCTTGGATCTGTTTGTTAACATAATGATATATATATATATATATTTAAAATGTCCGAAGATTTTAATCAGTACCTATCTAAATCAAAATAGGATATAAAAGCCAACAGTAAAGTATCGAAAATAGTCGATTGTGTTTTAACATATGTTTAAAGGAGGATTTCAAACTCTCGACTTCAAAGTTAAATCGTACTAGAAATAAGGAAAGCTCAAAATATTTACAAACGTTTTGTAATAATACCTTGGACTTCAACCTGGTTGGCTTTATGTAAAATGTAATTTTAGACTAGGTATTCTTCTTGGAACAGAAAAGAGATAAATTTTTCATACAATCAACAGATAATATTATGTCGTACAGCTTCGTTAAGTCATTTATCTGATAATCTATAATTTTAGTAACAATTACCAAGAATCCTCTTTTGATAACGTAAGAGTTCTTGTAAAAAAATGGAATGTGACAATATGAATAGATCGAGGCAATCCAAAAAACTGTGTAGATATGCCAACTAAGGTTAATCAAAACTCAGTCAAGAACATCAATAACGGGGCTAATTCAAACCCTGGAAAATGTAATCATGAGCTCCTGCTCATTGACTAACTTGTCATAAAACATTGCAGCGTCCATGTGAGACGATATTTGAATTAACCTTCAGTTAAGTATAATTTAGCCGGAAGTGCACTCTGTTCAAATAACTTTGACTAAACTCGGTCACAATTTGGAGTGATTAGAGTAACAGTGACAAAATAACATACATTCAGAACATATTTTGGTTTAATTCGGTTCTCTTGTATTATAAAACAGAATTTACTACTGAACTTAATCCTGACTTAGAAATATCAGTTACATATCATTTGTGCACCCAAGATTTGTGTTGACAAAATAATTTCAAATAACATTTCAATAACTCTTAATTTACGAGAAACCAAATAAATAGATTTTGTTTATGGTATTTCAGAAAACGTTTCGCTGTTTTGTCATTCGGTTTTTCTGATATTTGTAAATGTAACATTTTGTTTAGTTAATTTAATTTTTGTGAATGTGTTATTCGAAAAAAAATTATATCCACTCATCCATAAATATTTACATTTCTCCCTTAGGGATAACTTTCATAGCAGTAACGAAACAAAATGAAAAGTGAATTTAGGTTTTTACCTGGTGTATTGATCAGTTAGCAAACTTTAAAGTAATTGTTAGGTGATCGGAGTGGTAGCAACAGCAAAAATGAACTATCCATTCATAATTAAATAATACTTATGAACATGGAAGTATTACACTTTAATTACAAATGCTAATTTCAATTGATTTAATGTTTATTGTAATTGTTTTCAATTTAATAAATAGTTTAGATGTCCACTAATTAGCAATTATATATACATACAATGATGTTTTTCTAAGTCCAGTCAAATCTTTAATTAGAAACTCATCATTGCAATAATTCTAAATTTACTGTCGTTCTGTAGCATCTGTATCGTTTACTCGTCTTTGACAGTCTTAATTCAGACGATTCCTTTGAAGCACCATACAGTAGATTTTCAAGCAACATCTTAAGACTAGTTCATATGTTTTCAGATCAGGTAATTTTTTGGTATTATTTTACTCTAGAAAATGATTCTATTTAAACAAGTGAGACATTTCACTTAGTATTGTTTGTTTGAATCTTCCGATTGTTATTTAGGACTGCAATTGGTCTGTCTCTAATTGACATATGTGCATACTGTGCGTACTGCCTCGATATAGCCTTCATTCACAAGCATTATAAGCAATTATTAATAAGTTTTATACTAGATGTTTTTATAAAGTGAATGTCTATAATTTAAATAACTATTGGGTTTAACAACCTGTTGATGTTTATAAAAAAATAATTATTATCGGTTATTAATTATAAAGATTTTAAAGAAATTACAAGTCAAATATGTTGACCAAACCTCTAAGTCTACTTGATTTTTCTGGGATATATTTTTTAAAACAAAAATTTCATTCCATTGTGTGTTTCTGTACCACACTTTATACTACTTGAGCAATATAAATTGAATCTTTACAATCGGTCAGTAATTAAATACCCTCAATTGTAAATGACGTTTTGTTTCTTCTCGTTTAAACCGATTATATCATAGTAACGAATTAACATAAAATTATATAAAATGAGTAGACATATAATTCTTCTTAAAAATACATTATCAATCAATCAATCATACAGTTAATACTGAAAATATGCAAGGATGATTTTATTTAATGAAAGATGTCTCTACTAAAAATTAAGGTGAATGACTTATTGAGTTGTAATATTTCTAGATCACTTTGTTTTGTTTAAATGTGGTAAAGTTATTTCCTTTTTTAAAAAATTATATTTTGTATACATTGTTTACACGCCTGGTAATGTTGTTTAATATTATAAACATATTGAATATATTCACTTGGTGTTGTTTACTTGTATCTTCCCATTGTTATTTAGGACTGCAATTGATCAGTTTATTATTGACATATGTGCATCTTGTGCGAACTGCCTCGATATTGCCTGAAGTCACAAGCTTTGTAAGCAAAGATGGAGAGTGGCTAACAGTGGAATCAAGGACTCTAATAACTTCAGGCAATATCGAGGCAGTCTACATAGGGTCCATATATGCCAACAAGAGACTGATCAATTGCAGTCCTAAATAAAAATGGAAAGATACAAGTAACCAACACCAAGTGAATTTAAACTTCACCCCATCGCACAAGCAAGTGACTATCAGAACTCAGTGGCCGAGTGGATAACGCGATTGCGTTTGAAGCGAAAGGTACTGGGTTCGAGTCCCAGAGTGAACATCATGCAAGTACACCCGGCCGACGAGTCCTAAATAAGACGAAACTCGCGTTCTGGATTTCACTGCTAACCACTACCCATCTTTGCTTATTAGCATAAAATGTTTAAAATTTTTTTTATTTAATACAAACAAAGGAACCGGAAAACATTTATGATGCTTAACTGAAGAACTGCCTAGTATCTTAGTAGTATTTGATATTTCTAACAGATACTGAATATGAATAAAGGATATCCTTTTTTCAATAGTTTCACTTCAGGTATTCTAATTATATATTCAATTTAATCATTCAAAATGATAATTATACGAAAAACGTTTCCTTTATAATGAAATCATTTAATAAAGTTGCATAATCAAAATAATAATCAGGTAATAAATATTTAGATGATAATTAATATAAGTAGATGATATTGGTTGAGAAGAAAAGTTTCGTCACTTCGTTACTTTCCTTTTCTTCAATTAAAAAAAAGAAATGGATTATCAGTTTAAATTTTAACCGTAGAATTCAAAGGGAACTTTTCTTTACATAAATATATTAAATAATATTTAAATAAGTAGTGTTTTAATAAACAAGAAAATTAAGTGATACTATCTAATTATAATTAGATTTCTTTGCCAAATTTGTTTTTTAATAATTTACTATACATACATACACACATATACAACTTATATTCAGTTCTATAGACGATTTAGATAAAATAAATCAACTTTATAGTTAAAGTGTGAAACGCCCTAATGTCTTACATTTTCAACTTAAATAAGTGAATAAGAAAAAAAAATTGATTTATAATGTTTATAATAAATCAAACTCCTTCTCCGATAAATCCTCTAAGTGGTTTATTAGCTGGAAAAAGAATTCTTTTTCTAAAACACAAAAGACGTTTAGGGAGATTGTGATATCCAGCTGAACGTGTTCTGATGGTCTTACACTTTATATACTATTTTTTTTTGATAACTGGCGAAGTCTACACAGTGTTTGTCTTTTTTAATATGAGGTCGAATCTCGTAGGACGTTGAACGTATTGTATCATTGATAATCCCAAAATGCAAAAACATACCAACTTTTTGTTGTAATGAGTTTACAAGTTAATCTAAGCTAGACCACCATTGAAAATCTGAAATCACTGGACGGCTTCTTTGTCCTAGTGTGGGAGTCCTCAGTAGTGCTCGTCCATAATCCTACACATTGGACTCGAACCCAAGATCTTTAGTCTCTGGACCGCGAATGAGCACTTCTGAGTCGCACACTATGATGAAACGGTCGTCTAGTGTTTCCAGGTTTTCAGTAGTGGCCTAGCTTAGATTGACTCGTGAATCCAACTTTGAAAATACTACAAAATCCCCAAAATTGTTGCATGTTTTTAATAGAAATTAACATTTGATATATTTTTAGAGAACTTTTCTTCAATAGTAATGAACTAGCAGTGTTAAACTAGACATTGATCTACAAATAATGCATCGTAAGTTGAAATATTTGTCCATTTCATCATGCTGTTTATTGTTATTATTATTATTACAACGATATTTTTTGTCTATCAAATTGTACTCATTATTTATTATCACTACTAGCATTATTTACTCCATTATTGTCATTTACTCATAAATTGTCGTGATTTTTTCATAATTTGCATATAAATATTACTGTATATTGGAGAGAACCTAAATGAAGGTCTAATTTGAAACAATATTGTTCCCTTATACATGTTGCTCTAGTTTACATTTAAATTTAGTCAATTATCTTATTTACAGGGATTTTATAAGATAGATTTAACGAAACTCAAATCATATTTAAAAACAAAGCAATATCCGAAATCTCTTATATATAATATCTATACTAGGCATTTACAATATGTGATTAGACGTTTTAAGGTCACATAAATTGGGTTGTGTGCTTGTTACATAAAAGAGAGTAAACTTAGTTATAAATAAAGTACTAGAAGGATTTGTAAGTGACCTTTTTCGAGTCCTCAAATCCGGAAATAAATGTGTCTGTATTTTCAAAACAACAGATTTATTGATCAAAATAGTAGCTTTTAAAATGCTGTTTTTTACAAGTGATTGATATATCATGGAGAAATTGTGTAAAAACTTATGAATGTACATTAAATATTAAAATGGTAAGATGTCAACAATTTAATTCTACGAGGTGATGTAGATAACTTCACTCATTATAGATAGAGATATATATGCCTTAAAGCATGTAATGAAGCCTAACCATTTGGAACGGAAAACAAAATTTGATGTAAAATCAATTTTATTTCGAAGCGATTAGTCCCTTTGATAAATTCCGATAGTGTAATAAGACGATGAAGATTATCAGAATTATGTGATATATTAGCGCGATACATTTCAAGCAATCTGATCACACATATATTTGTTAAGAAAATTTATATATAAAAATAAAAGGTCAACTAGACTGGAGATGGGGGGGTAAGAGGAGACAAGGATAATAAAGAAAATAATATGAAAACAGTTTGAAACCTAATCACTCTGGATAATAAGCTGATATTACCAGGGTAGGTTTAAGGTGAGAACAAACTGTGTTTGAATACACAAAGGGGATTTGAACTTTCGTTAATGATTTGAAAATTATACCTATGGATTCCTATTTTTAGCTTGATGTTAAACTACGTATAGTTTAATCTAGTTTCTTTCTATCCTTTTGTTAAAAACGTAAACGTACGTTCACAGCAGTTTTTCGAAGCAATATTTTCTTTGTAACTGATCAGTACGTTAAATGTATGGTTTAATTAGGTATTTTTGGAGATATTCACATGGAAAATAAAATTTTTTAACTTAATGTATAACACTACTGAGTCATAATAACAGGATATAAACCTACAGAGAACACACTGATTTTTAACAAGTTCTGAGCTTTGCCCAAACTGGGATATAAGTTATCTTCAAGGCACAATACTTTATAGGTGAATTACTATCAATATGATATAATAGTCAATAAACTCAAACTACTGAAATATTGAGAATATCTCTACTTAATAATGCAAAGTGTCTGAATAAATTTTACTAATCTGTTTATAAAAGTTTTAAAGTGTATTCCTTCTTCGAATTAGCTCATTTCTTTTATTGTTTATGTATTCTCTTTACTTGGTCTGATTTGAAAAGACAAAATTATTTCTATATAAACCTAACTATACAAGAATTATGTAACTTATAAAATACTAAACTTAGTTTAATACTAATTTATGTTAAGTAAAATTCTAAAACTTACGTGGTGTACTAAATCGTCTTAAGACTGTTTCAAGAAATATATTTTGTGGGGCCACTAGTCCTCTACGTGAACCAGCCATCGTGTATGGAATAAAAGTAAAAACGAGTTCTGTTCATTTGCTTATTAACTATACTTTAAATAAGTGATCTGATGTTGTAACATGTTCATTTTTTAATAAATTCCGAGTTAATAACACTGATTATAAGAATAATACGAACTTAAAAGAAGTCAGATTATTTCTGAATAATACATAGTGTATTAAACGTTGATTCACTTGTTAAATATTCATCTTGTTTTGCAAAAATTTAAATGATTCTGTTTCTATCATTTGATTGGTGAATGTAATGCTACGACACCATGATTTGATTGGTTGGTTATTATAATCGGTTTGCTAAAAGTAAATTTTAGATGTAAGACATATAGATAGTAGTATGGAGAAACTCAAATAAGAGACAGTTTTAAGCAATATTAAGGACATTAACTCAAGATAATATATTGTGGAAAAATATTGTTGCCTAGCAACCTTCTTTATATAATTATATATAAACATAAGTTATCTTTAGGCAAATTTAATGTTTTAATAATTAAAGTCGGTACATAAGCTTATGGTCAAGAAATCAGATGAGTAATTTCTTAATAGATGTTGATGATCTTTAGTGAAATGTCAGATGCTTTTGAAGAGAACTTTTATGATGGATACTATTAATAATTTTAAAAGTAAAATCAAAGAAACAATAGCAATTAAGTTTCACTTCATGATCAAAGTGATTTCAATAACATTCAACAATTTCCATCACCTCCATATTGAAAGTTAGAAATGTCAGTGGTAAACCTTAAGAAGGTGATGTTTCCTATTATATTTAAGTGTCTAAGGTCAAGAAGTCTGGATTTTAACTAACAGGTCAGCAGTTCGAATCTAGTATTTATACTTTGATTTTGTCAATTTCATAGTATTATTAACCGTTTCAAATTATCTATGATGCAGTTCCGTGAGAATGTGTCATTAAATCAAGTACTAGTCTTTGAGCTTTAGAAAAGTTACAGTAGCAAGAAAAACTAACTTAAAAGTATTCAGCGAATATTTTGCAGAAGTTTTGTCAGTCATAAAAGCTTCAATACATTTATTTCATATGATTATCATTTGCTTTGAAAAAGTGATATACTTCGACATTCACATGAACTAAGCTTCATGTATTCAACTTTAATGGTGATAAATTCATACACATATAAGCATGATTGACTCGAAAAAGGTGGTACCCTTAGAGAATCAAAGCTGATATCACATTTGATCGTAAACATTTTATCGTCATTCGCAACGATTTCACCAAAACATGAAACAAATCCATACATTTTTTGGCAACAAATATTTATTTTCAGTGAATTAACAAATCTCTTTTATAAGTGTAGATAGAAACAAAAAGTGAATCAAATATTTCCAATGTCAAATGATGAAATTAACCAAAATATACAAAAACAGGAAGTTTTCGAAATATTGTTTCCACTTAAAAGTTTGATTGCAGCTTTTGTTATTCATACAGTAATAGATTAAAGAAACGTTAACCATACTCAATGGACAATATACATCCCTATATATCTTAAACTGATAATCTAGAAAACTATTGTCAATGCTGATTATTTCTCTTCAGTTTTATTGCGAGAAACATTGAAATTACTTAAATTTAGTTACTGAGATTATTTATAGCCTAATTTTTATGCAATAACATAATTTACGCTTAACTTTCACTGAACTAGTACGTTCAAATTGTAATAACCGTCTACATTAAATATAATCAGTGATACTCTGGTATGTGCTACTTACATCGACATAAGTAGTATATATCGCCAGTCAGGAACAGAATGTCCGGCAGCAGAAGTTTGAGAAGATCGAGAAGGAAAAAAACGAGAGCAGAAAGCAGTTGGTATGGAAATGAAGGAAAAATAAAATCTGAGACGATCGACTGACATTTGCAAAGGAACAATTGATTGACATTTTGCAAATCAAGTATTTATTGTATGATCCTCAGATTTTATTTAGACATTCTGTAACTTTGTGTTCAATTACATTCGGTTGTTCCCACCCGTGTTCTGGTTCACTACAATATAATTAACAATTAACAATAATAGATAAATTAGCATAAATTAGAATATCTTAAAAAGAAAATTAATAAATAAAACTCTTATTTAAACACATCAATATATCAGAAGGGGTTTTTGTGGAGATTTCAGTAATTTTATAGTTGATTTCATGAGTCAATTGGAGCTAGACCATCATGAAAAACCTGGAATCACTGGACGGCCATTTCGTCCTATTGTGGGACTCCTCAGCAGTGCACATCCACGATCCCGCCTGACGAGATTCGAACCCAGAACCTATCATTCTCGCGCGCGAGCGCTGGACCACTGAGCCGGCCGGCATCCAAACCATGGTAATGTCTAACTTCAACCAATCCAAGAAATTGAGCAATCGTTCACCATTGTCTTAAGTGAGTTGATATCTCACAACAGATCTGGTTGAACTCCACTGGTTACTGCTTCTCACTAGAACTTCAGTTCCGAACTCCTGTTCACAATAGGACAAAAAGGCCTTCCAGTGCTTCCAGGTTTTCCTTGGTGGTCTAGCTTCAATTGACTCATGAATTCAACTATATAATTACTTCAATAATATAATATTACATAATTTAACAAAGTATTCATATACAAATTACAAAATGAATAAACCGAATAAAACAATCAATGACACCTAATGGTAATAATAATTTTTGTTTTTGATTTATTACTAGAATTATTTGCTTAAAAGTAGAATTTATTAAACGATTAAAGAGGGAGAAATTCTTCAAACTATTGATTAAGTAAATGTGTAATTATTATTGTAGAACAAATAAAATCAATTCAGTGAAGAAAGTTTTCTCCCTAATCATGTTGTTTACTAGAGCTTTACAATTGTATTTATAATTAGTTTAAACTTAGTGGTTTATAGTAGATAGCAGCTCACGTACAATTGAGTTTGTGCATATTTAATTTGGTTAAGCCCTTTTCTTAACTTATTTAACGGACAGAGTCATTCTTACAATAACAACCTATCTATATTATTGTATCTTTATTATTCTTGCACTTGTATGAGTATGTATGCTTGAGCATCGCTTACACTCTACTCATATATTCATTCTGTTAGCCTTGATACTAGTCACTTAATTGATTCGATGATTCATTCATTTCCATATGTATATATATGTACATTTTAATCCTGTTCACTGACTCGTACACTCGTCCATTAACTCGATCATTCGCTCGCTCATTCGAGTCGCAAGCTCACCTGCTTGCTTTTCGGTAATACTCTTTCATACTTGCTTAACGTACCTGTAATTTTGGATATCTGTGCGTGATTCAATCATAAACACAATCAACACTTCGTATTCGCCTTCTGATTTATAAACCGTTGTGGTGTTATCTAGTAACGGTCATCAGGTCGAACAATATACGAAGTTTAAGGATAATATTGAATACCGAACACTACAATAGTAAAATAGAAATTGCCACATTAATAACAATCATTTTAAAAGTTAATTAACATTTTCAGTTGACAAATAAAGTTAATTAGTATTCGAAAGGTAATAAAAGTGAAAACAGCACGTAAGAAAGATATATGAAAGATAATTATCCACTTAACAACTATAAACAAGAGACTAACATGTATCCAAAACAACTCGCAAAATAGGATGTTAAAGCCATGGTAAATTAAAGGAGTAATTTTATTGTTAATAAACATTAATTCCAGGCTTGAACTAGTCAAAAACCGGATCCTCCGAGCTGCAAATATCTACTTGAAAACAAGTTCGTCTTATGTAGTCAATAATTTTAAACGAAAGTTCTGGTAGGGATCGGTGACCAGATAACTGAATGTTTAGCATTAAAATTGTCGATTGATATGCAGTCACCTTTCAATGACCATGCTGGGCATTGTTTGGGTATTCATTTCTGGAAAAGCGATTCTCATATAGACGCTTTTCAATGGTTTTAATGAAAATGAAATTGTTGGGAATCAATTTAAAGGAATCTACACAAAATGTTCAACTATGAAAATATCATGTAAGCGAATGAATTTGTGATATTTGGTCAGCACGACATTACAAATATGATTAATGACTGGTTAGAGTTAAGCTAAATTTCGAACGCCAGTGAAATGAGTAACAATGCATTCGCAGTGTATATTTGCTTCGACATAAATCTCCAGAAGATTCAGTCGTACAAAATGACACATAAACACATTCGCATCTTTATCATAACTCACTTTTTTGCAACAACGTCGATGTCGAGAACAGGTTCGATGGATTGAGACTCAATGACTCTGGTAAAATATTTTATTTATTGAGTAATACCAAGTTTTTCCTGAGAATATATTTGATAAGTCTAAATCTGACAAAAGACTGCATTTCAAAAATGTCGCCACTAGGAATGAACGGTTAGTTAAAACAAAGTTAGAACCATAAATATGGCGAAATAATAGGAATTCGTATTATTTCATGATTTCCCATCAGTTGCTAACAACCACACTTGTATTAAAAAATAACATAATGTTGAATAGTAGAGATCAGTAACTGAGAAAATTGGAATGGTAACGATCACCGATATTATTACCTATATTATTTTACATTGTTAAAATGATCTGCACAATGTTTATAAAAGGTTCGAAGAGTTCATAGAAGTTTAATTGGGTGACTGGCAATCATAGATGAATCTAATGGTTAATTTAAAGTGAACGGGGAGTGAGATAATCATTACTGATGACAGTGGCGCTATGCCAAAACCAGCAGAAATTGAGAATGTAATTATTGGAATGCACTTCAGTAGCTTTAAAGTAGGGTGCTCTCCCCAAAAGATCATGAGTTCACCTTCTGGTGGGATTAATTTCCATACTATTGGTGATTCCTAAACCAAGACGAAACATCCACCTGGTTATTTGTAATTTTAATGGTTCCTTAGCTGCCATCAATCCGTCACGTTAAACTAAATATTATCCTTTTATTCATCCATTTCTCCTTCCCGGACTAAAATATGGTCTTGTTTCTGCGTATAAATTTAAAATTGACACTAACTAAAAAAAAATAAAAGATGAAGAGACAGTTAAATAAGAGAATAATGTTCGAATC
>NC_031495.1:49907955-49923508 GCF_000237925.1 Schistosoma mansoni
ATAATATATTATTACTAACTGTATTATATATATGTTTTTGATAAAGAATAAACTAGTTTGAATACCCAGTTACTTTAAAAATGTAGCGTAAAATGTTGTAAATATTCTTCTTCCTAGAAACTAGTATGTAATTAGATAAGATGGTAGTTGGAAGTGGTTAACAGGAAACCCTGAACCCGGGTTTCATGCTACTTGGCACTTGTCAGCAAGGTGTACCTGTAATCTTGAGGGAACTGGTTCTCCCTGACGGATTCGACTAATTGTGATCGATTGTGATTACATCTCAGTCCTACCGGAGGTCGGTCGCGCCCCGGATAGCTCAGTGGTGATATCTCTGACTATGAAGCTGTGTGACACGGGATCGAATCCGTCAGGGAGCACCAGTTCCCCCAAGATTACACGTACACTTTGATGACGAGCGTCAAGTAGCACGAAACCCGGGTCCAGGGTTTTCTGTTGATCACTTCCAATCACCAACTTATCTCAACATAGTGCACAGAGTGTCGAGTCACCTAGGCTAGTGGCTATATTGAAACTTGATTGACAGTATTTGATCTGCACTAATAAGGACTTGATACACATGACATTCATCATCACCCAGTGATCAATTAATTGTGACTAGTATGTTATTCTTAAATTTTAATGGTGCATAACACCTCACTAATTAATTTGCCGAAATCATAGAAAAATGTTTTGTTCATTATATTATTGCATTAAATGTGGTCAAAAGAAAAAATATTGTATTTCAAGACATTAAGAAGGAAAATTAGATTTGTCGAAATCTAAGCTATTGAACTTTAAATTCTATTCGTTTAAATTTAGACGAATTTTCTTATTAATGTATTTCGAGACTATTTCTTCCAACACATTTTACATATTCACTGATATTAATACAGTTCTCGTGTTTTTAGTTGTTTAAAATTACTTTAATGTTATATCTTTCATCATGTACGTTAAGTTTATTGCAAAAATTCACATTATATCCACCTATACAAATATATGAGTTTTATCTTCTAAATCCACAATCCATAATAGACAAAGTATTTAAAACAAAAAAACCCACTCCATTTCAAAGTTAATCATTTGTAATAAGCAAACGATAAAGAATATGAAAAGAAGAAAATTTTATCCAGACTAGTCAAAAAGTAAACAAGTCAAGATGAAGATTTGCGGGGATTATAGTAATTTTAACAATTGAATTCATGAGTCGATCTAAGCTAGACCATCATTGAAAACCTGAACACACTATATGGTCATCTTGTCTTACCATGGGACTCCTCAGCAGTGCGCATCCACTATCCCGCATACCGTGACCAGTGGAGTTCGATCCGTGCCGGGTGTGAGACAATTATACACCTCAGACAATGAATGAACGGTTGCGCAAGATCATGGATGAATTGAAGTTAGAAATTAACACCGCCGGATGCAGACTCAGTGATCTAAATGTTAAACGGTCGTGCACAAGACTGGAGGCCATGGATTCGAGTAAATCCTTGCCTCCACACCTACATCGGATCCACCTTGTTCATCGATGATGCTGCCCCTATAGGCACGTGAAACATTCCACATTTTCCAGAGGCTGCTGCTACACTATTCATTTTGACCTGCATTTGCTCGTATGTATGGGATAGAAGAGCTAAGTCAGGAGAAAAGTCCTTATAATATAGCTGCATGCAAGCTGTTCATTGTATTCCATGTTTATCGTCAGATGTTGAGGTACTCATAATCCAATAAGAAAGTAAGCAGCCTTGTCCGACTCCAATCCTCACTTAGAATGCAGTTGTCAGCTGTGCCCAATGAACCACTTTGCAGTGTATTCCGTCGTATGAATTCCGTTGACGATTTTCTCAGCTAATTATTCCATAGTGCCGAAGAAGGTTCCATAAGGTTCTCCTATCTACTCTGTGAAAAGCTTTCTTCTAATCAAGGAAGTTAATGCATAATGACGAGTCCTATTCATTTGATTGCTCAACGATGAACCATAGTGTGGCGATTTGGCCTGTTCACGACCAATCCTTACGGAATTCAAAATGTTGATCTCGAAGTTGGGCGTCTACTGAGTCTTTCATCTGGTTCAGTAACACTGCTGAAAATCTTTCCTTGGATCGATAGTAGTGTGATACCCATGGAGATCTCACATTTGTTCAGATCTCCTTTGTTCTTCAATCTCCGTGATTGGCTTGTCATTTTTATCCCTGACCGGTCTCTCTGGTTTACTATGTTTCGCTGCCAGTTTCTTTTTTCATATTTACTTCTGTTGAAGCTTTTTCTGCTGTCGTTGCTAGCTCTTTCACGTATTTTTGCTTGTCAGCTCTTATGTTTTACTTCACCTGATTGTTTGATTTTGTGTATTCAGCTTGTGCCTTGAATTTCTCTGCTCGTGTTCGGCTGTTGCTAATGGCCGTCTTTTTATTCTTCCCGTCTTGAATCCTGTCCCGGGTTTCTGTGGAGATTCATTCCTTATGATGATGCTTCTTGCGGACCAGCACCTCCTGGTAAGCGTTTCTTTGATCTCTTTCTAGTTATCCTTTATGGTAGTTTCGTCTTCTTTGAGTAGATTTTGTAAGGCTTGGAACCTATTGTTGAGATTTACCATGAATTCGTTGAGTTTGTTAGTACGTTGAAGGAAGGCTGTATTGAGCCTTGTAATGCTGTTTCTCAGTTGTCCAATGTTTCTTTAGCTTCGGTTTCATGATGGTCACAACCAGATGGTGATCTAAAGATATGTCAGCTCCTCTCCCAGTTCTCACGTCTTCCATTGACTTTGTGGATTTTTTACTGATGCAAATATGATCGATCTTATTCTCTATAGTGGGATCCAATGAGACCTACATAGCTTTGTGTACGCATTTGTGTGGGAATATTGTGCCGCCTATAACCATTTTGTTCAATGCACATAGATTTGCGAATCTCTCTCCAATTTTGTCCCTTTCTCCAAGTTCATGTAGTGCCATTATATCTTCATACTCGGTTCTGTCCATTCCAACCTAAGCCTTTTGGTTTCCCATCAGGATGTTCAGGTCCTTTCCTGGTCTTTGAGCTATGGTCGATTGCATCCTCTCATGAAACTGACCGTTATCGTCTTCATCGCTATCATTAGTGGGTGCGTAACACTGAATAACATTCATTGTAGTTCCCTCCTTCTTTGTTTTGAATGATGCTTTGATGATTCTGGATTCCCATTCTTTGGACAGCATCAGGGTAACTCCCTGAGTGTCCGGGGCATTTTCCTCTTCGCGACCAAATGATAGCAACATCTCTCCCATATATATCCATTTCTGTCCATCTTGTGTCCAATGGGTTTCACTGATTCCAGGAACCGCCAAGTTGTATCTCCTCATTCCTGCAGCTGTTTGATTGGTCCGCCTGGTCCCCCACATTTTCCGACACATTCCATGTACCTATATTAATTATTGCTTCGGTTGTTAGAAGAGGCATCATCCTCGTGATTTCTGAAGAATCTCGGCTTTCATAGTGAGACATCATCAATCTTTCTTCAACTGGGAGGGCAGAGTTTAAATGGTTTAATTTGTTTACTCTGGTTAGCGTTTTTTATTAAGATTTTTCTCTACGAAATGGGCGTTGCTGACTCCATACCACCCCCTTCTCCTTTGTGTGTGCTTGGGATCGGCAGTATCCCTAGAAGAGCTACAAACGGAGTTTCCTTCGTGGATACATCCTATCAAATTTAGTCCGAGTCTTCCTTTCAAACAGTGAGTTATCATGGGGGGCATCCTAGCATGAACTTGATTCGGGGGTATTCCTGGTGATTTTCTCTATCTTCCCTCCTCTTGTGATCATTTTGGAAATCATTGTAAAATTTCTGCTTTCATTTGTGCGCTGTATGAGGATAGGAAGGTATCTGATCACAAATAATTTTAGATGACTGATCAAACAATTTTAAATCTGGATTTCAAATAAGATTAAATGGGTAATCGAACGTTTTTAATTCTATGATCCAGTCGGGACTCAACAGATTGAAAGATTCATCATTAACATAACATCTGATTATTATCATTAGATAATTAAATTTGATAGTACATTCCATAGTTCCAGAAATTTTAATTGGGATACCCGACACATCTTTTATGTAGTTGGTAGTGGGATGAATGCCTATTGACGAAGTTCGTGCAAAGTATTGCAAGAAGTCAAGTTAACATGGAATGCAGTGGAGTGATAATAAGATCATTAGCATCAATGGATACATACTTGCGTAAGCATTGCAGGTTAGAATTTGACAAATCATGTACACAGTTGATCCTTTTTGTAACTCGATAGTGGGATGAGGGTTTGTTGAATTTGCGAAATCCCTCCCTAATGGCCAGTTGTTGAATGTGTAGAAACGGGAGAAATGCCATGCCCCACAGTTCCAGTAACTAATGGGAGGACTTGTGAAGCGACGTGAGTTAGAAATATGGACATTATATATTCGAGTTGGGCGAGGAAATTTTCACGAATGATGCTTTTTGACATTAACGGTGAGATCTGGATGAGAAATTTTCTTTAGATAAACTGAATTTGGATTAACGGCAGATGCATGTCAGTATTTGAGCATTCGATTATTTTAGTATCATTCTTAAGATTAATAGTAAGAATTCCTTCATTTCCGATATCTTTCAACGTAAGATTTGGATCTGACTCTATTCCTCTTAAAATCCTAGTACGAATATCTGAGTTTGACGATGGTTGCAATCCACATTCAAAAGTAAGACACCTAAATTCTTCGTCTGAAAGTGAACACGAATTAAAATTATCTCATTGCTTATTAACAAGCGCAGCGTATGAATCAAAATCATATTCAGGTCTCTCAACAGTTTTAAGACAATTATATCGCAATTTAAGGTAAGAAGTTTGAGTAGTAACAGTTTCTGTTAGTTTTTGCACAGTAGTATTGAGGTGTGTGCTACTGATGTCGACAGATATAAGTAGTATGTATTATCAATCGAAAATGAAATACCTGGCGCAGAAGTTTAAGAAGATTGAAGAAAGGAGAACGAGAACAGAAAATGATTGGTGTGAAAACGAATGAACAATGAGGTCTTAGAGAATTGATTGACGTTTTGCAAATGAAGTATTTACTGTATAGTCCTCAGATTTTACTATGACGTTATGTAATTTTATATTCAAATACGTTCGATTGCCCCCACTTGTGTTCTCGTTCACTACAGTATCAAATAAAACGAGGGTTCATTTGGCAAAATAAGATTTTAATTCCTTTTATGCTCATCTGCTTCAAGTTTACATAGTAGCATTCTCACATGTGAAGAGTTATGAACTTGGAAAATGTCTTCATATCTCTTGAACCATGATTCAAATGTGACACCACTTTCAGGATCAAAATGAAACTCGCTCATTGAATTGATAAGTGATTCGTTAGTTGATCCCCTTTGTTCGGACGCATGTACCGAATTTTTTGAGTTGAAAACTTTCGTACCATCATTTCTATCATTTTCAATATCCTTATATACAATCTTTCTTTTATATATTAACACCACTAAATTAACTACTTCTATGAATCCGGTGTTCATCTTGTTGTGCTAACGAGGTATGGCAACTTTGACCGATGCATATATGTGCCTGGTCCCACGTTGTAGCTGACTGACTGACTGAATTGTGATGCTTAAAATTCTTTTTCCTGATTCTGCAAAATAGACTTAGGGTGATCTGATGAAATCCGCACTCTGGAATATTATATATTTTCGCGTGTGTTTGACAAAAATAACATCTGCGAAAACTGTTGCGACGAATGGTGTCCGAAATTTAATACTGATATACCTCCTATCACAACAAACTAAGTGTTGAATATTCTATCTAACAACTGATTATCAACATACAAATAGAGTAGAAAAACTGTTATATTCATTCGAAGTTGAGCTTATCAGAAAAATGGTTGAAAAATATCAGATCAGTTTATCTGATAATCTTGACAATCACTTTAGAAAGCTTTACTTTCATAAAGACAGAACAATTATCTTCACTTTAGATTTTCTTTTTACCTACATTACAAAACAAAGGATCTACTTACTCAATTCCTTATTTGTTAACTTTCTGAGAATTATTCATGATAATTGCTTTGGTACATTCTATTTACATCATATTCCTTTATTATTTAACTATAATTAAATTAATTATTTTACATTTTGTTGTTAGTTGTTAATTAATGAGTTAAATTAATGAGTTATGTCTTAGAAAGTAAACGTTAATCTAATAATTATTCCAGATATTTCAATTAATTACTAAATCGCTTATATTGTCATATTGGCTCCTTGTATAATACCATACATATATTCTGTATTTTACAAATAAGAAAAGGTTTCGTTAATAGATATTTAATCTTTTATCTACCATACAATTCTTTTTTGTTACATTTTTATTATAATGTCCAAATAAATTTTGTTGAAAAATTGTTCTGCATAGACATTCCTTGACTAATTTCAATATCTAGCTCCCAAATCCCCTAGTACGAGTGGGGAGAGTCCGCCCTCCCTCTCGAAATGCTATCACATGGCCACGCATATATAGCCTCTGACAGGGAAGTCCTACTAACTGCCTTCCCATGGCATTACTGTTGTTTACGAAATTGAGAGGACGAAAAGCGAATGTCAGGCGCTTGAACCGGGTTGGTGGACACGGAAATTCAACCTAGGAGAGTTGGAAAACCCTGATTCCAAATCCAATGGTGCACATGGGCTCCAGTATCCTAATGGAACAAATGGCGTATGAATCAATCGTTGGTCACGGGCTACCATGGGACTGCATCTCCTCACGATGCTCTACTGCCTTGTGGATCATATCTTTAGTTCAAAGGCTCGGAGTGTGGCCCCTAAGAAAACCACCTGCTTCAGTTTGGGAACCTGGGCAGTATCACAGCCCTCACACAAATCTCATTTGATTTGTGTGGTGCATATATATCTGGTGCCTTCTTGTATCAATATTTATGCTTTTAAATAAATAATAATAGATAAAACTTGAACTATGTGGAAAATAACCAGTTTAGTTCATTCTTTTTATAAATAAAGAGTAAACTAAGTTGACTAACATAAAATTGTTAACATATTTTCGTAGAGAAAAATTTATTCACATTGATGGTTTTTTTATAATTCAGCCAATAACGTTCATATAGCACGACTAATCATTCAATTTAAAATAAACCAGATCATTAGTTTTGATACCTCTTAAAGTACAGCTACTCGGAGATGTAACCGATATTTCAAAAGTTGAAATTTCAACTTGATAAAATCGTTATCTGGAATTATTTAGATCATCACCCCGCCGGTTAGAATTTGTTTAGCATTTTAATGGTAAATGAGTTTGTAAAGGCATAAAATCAATTCTTTCTGCAATGTGATTTCATAGATTAATTTTTCTTTTTATTAGTCAGTAATTCCAAAGATGGTCTACATCACGTTTTCATAATAGCTACAGACCCCCTGAAAGCTGTTAAACACTGTTCTGCTGTAGATCGGAACTTCACAACAGTATATACGAACGACTTAACACTTAATATAGCCTGTGGCAGGAATTGGCATTATCTAGAAAATGTCCATAAATTATCTTATGTATGATACTGAAGACAAATTAAGAAGGAGTCCTTAATTATACCCAATGAATTCATTGATCTATAGTGTAACACAAGTATTCAAAAAGCTACGTTTAGCTTCGACTCATGAAGTTCTACTCATAAAATATAAAGCTGTTAAGTCTTCTATACTAGAAATTACAAATCAACATTTATTGAAGCTGTAGCTTTAAACTTTACAATTCAATTCTTAATTTAATCTGTACATTTCAAATTCAATAATGACTAATTTTTGTTCTTATTAGGTCACATTTTAATAATTAGATATTTGTGTATTCCAGTAAATCATCCTTTCATAACTTGCTAGTTTCACATAACCCTTCAAGATTTATGACTTGTGACAGAAATAAAACTCAATTCCCTTTGAGTTTTGTTAAATATATATTTATAAAATTAGGAATATACAGTTTCAATCTTCAAGTTTAATAATGAAAATGCTACTATCATATTCTTCATTATCTATTCCCAAACTAATTTCATTGATTAAGTTAAACAAAAGCTGAGTATAATCAATTGTTCTATGACCTTCAATCAATCAGGTTTTATCTCTTTCTGATTGGATATAAAAACAAAATTTTAGACTAACCATTTATTCACGAAATATTACCTTACTTTTTATCAGTTAATATTACTTTATCTAAACTTTTTTTGAGTTCGTCTTTTGAAATTTCTTGTCACTTCATTACAATCGAATTTAGACAAATGGCTACAAAAAGGAAAGGATTACTGTTATATCTAGAGCTTTGATTCTTATCATGCCGCGTACTACCAGACTACGTGAACGATCGAACCCGCAACGTCGCAAGAGAGAAGATAGAAGACTAGTAAGTAGGAATTTTATTCCCCAAAACAGTGTCAAAATATAGTACAAAAATCTCATGTATTTATGGTTTTTTGGCTGAAAGTAAATCATCATTTCGGACAGCCAATAGACATATAGGAGGTCATTCTTATCCATCCAACAGGGAAGCTACATGTCGAC
The DNA here is from genome assembly GCF_000237925.1 of Schistosoma mansoni. NCBI lineage: Eukaryota > Metazoa > Platyhelminthes > Trematoda > Strigeidida > Schistosomatidae > Schistosoma > Schistosoma mansoni. The sequence continues at coordinate 49,916,517 of NC_031495.1, forward strand.
ATTGTAGAATATTCCCCCAGCAGTGATTGGATGGAATGTCTTCGGCTCTTTCTGGGCTTCTTGAGGCTTCCTAGAGTTTACTAACGAGCCATCCTTACAATTACCAATCTTGATATTCTCCTCATAAATATAAACAATCATTTTATTATAAGACATTTATACAGGTATGATTACGATTACAATAGATAAATAAGTTCTATATTGCAAGCTTATGTTGAATAACATCCATATTCTTAATTTTGAGATAATTTTCATTATTAACCAGGTTTGTCAAAACAAATGTAGGTGTTATATCGATTGCTTGAGTGCTCTGTGAAATATATGAACGTGATAAGACCGCCTATCATGTAGCAGTGAATTTATCGATCGCCCAATGATACACAAAAACCGTATGAGCAGTCTTGATTACTTGTCAGTCATGCTTTCTGCCTAGCCCAGACAGTTAAGTCTACAACACCAGCAACAGCCTCTGCAATACGAATCATTATTCTCAAACATATTGGGTTTATATACCGAACAGACAGACCACATCGTAACATAAAATAGAAAATAACATTTGTACAAGATTTGGCCAAATGTGGCTGTGAATAGGGGGAACAGTAATTAATGGACTAGGCATAACTCAAGAATGGTAAATCGTATAATAAGAGTCTATAGTTCAAAATAAAGCTTATAATAAGAGGGACACGAATATGAATAGCTTAGTTACTTAACAATTATACAGTAGGAAGTATACATATCACATCGATCCATAAATAGTCCTCAAAGTTATTCATAAATCTCCAAGGGATATAACAGTAGGAAAATAGGGAAACGATTGGCAACTGTTTAATCCGTGTTTAGGACTCTTCAACAATGTCTTTTTTAAGATTACATGATGAGTTTCTGATATTTTCTAATCTTTTAGTATTTAAGTACAATAGAATGATTTCTATCAATATTTAAGGGTCATAATATGTTATTAAAATACTTATCATACTATAAAATGATTTAAGTAATTTCGATTGTTTTATATTAAGTTGAAAAGATGATTTTTTTTTAAAATTTGTTCCCTTTTCTATTTATTAAGTAACATATCTATTGTGATTTTAAATAAATTAATATATTTTTAATATACTAATGAGTAGAAAAATTAGATTCTCTGACGTTTCGTGACTCAGTGTAAGCCACTTCTTCAGGGAATAAATAACCAAATTAACATTAATTCAAGTTTAAATAGTACAATGGAACAACATGAATATTAGGTACGATCAATCAAAAAACAGGTCTGATTAAATCAATGTCATGTCATTTCATTTCGGTCTAGACGATTCATAAGAGACATGTATGTAATTTGGTGTGTATGTGTTCACTGTTAATGATGAAAAATCTGTGACCTTTATAATGACAAGAGGATAGAGCATAATTTGTAATGTAATGGTGTGAAATTGTAAATAATATCAGACAAGGTGACTAGGATAGACAGTCCAAATAGGATATATGGTAAGGCCTTCCTTTCTATTGAGAGCAGTGGGATTGAGCATTATATGGAACGCTTCATCTACTCTCCTTTCTTTGTAATTGGAAAAACCTTTCTGTAGTATTTTGAAATTTTTGAAATCAATTTGATGATTGTTGAAAATTGCGTGAACTGCTATTGCCGATTTAATTTGAAGTCTATCGAGTTTTAAAGGATTATTAGAAGGTTTCTTTGTGTACCTTAGATGTTCTTTGGCAAATATATTAATTTATTTATAACAATCTACCCAATGCTCAATTTATTCAAAATTATCAAATCAAAACTTGGTAATGATACCTACTATTGTGATTTGTTTGTATGTTTGCCTTTATTAAAATTTATACTCAAACATCACTACACAGTCACATTTTGTACAGCTAAATGTTCAAGTTAAATTTTTAAAAAAACTTTTTCATCCAAAATTTTTACACAAAAATAATAAAATTAAAATTTTTTAAAACTGACCTTCAAGTGATTATTGCTTTCAGAAGGGGTTTTGTGGAGAATTTAGTATTTTCATAATTGAAATCATGAGTCAATTGAAGCTAGACCACCATGGAAAACCTAGAAGCACTGGACGACCGTTTCATCCTATTATGGGACTCCTCAGCAGTGCACATCCACGATCCCGCCTCACGAGATCCGAACCCAGGACCTACCAGGCTCGCATCAGATCACTTAACCGATAGACCACTGGCGCGAGACTGATAGGTCCGAAACGGCCGTCCAGTGCTCCCAGGTTTTCCATGGTGGTCTAGATTATTTCTTTGCAGAAAACTTTCATTACACAAAGGTGATAATTAGTAAAATTATCAATATCATTACTATTAGGTCCATTGAATCATTCCATTCCTCTTATTTTAACGATCTCTTGAAAATTAGTAATAGTTCAAATGTTTTGTTTTTCTTTTTTGTAAGTATATCACACAATGAAATATACACTAATCTTAAATTATTGATTTTTTTTCTGTTAACCTATGTTTCTAGGTGAATCAACTAAAACTGTCAGTACTAATCCGTGGTATATGAAAAAAGAGCATTTAATTCACCGATTTCATTACAAAGGTATAACATCTGATAGTAAAAAAATAAATTCAATCACAGTTCATGGTACGTTTAATGGAGTAACCAATTTTTATTATATTACTTGTTATGGGCTTTCTGTTCAGAGTGATTTGTTTTCGATATTCTTGACTTTAATAATACAAACAATCAATAACCAATAAAAGCTTCAATAAGATACATTTATTAAGCCATATTTTCAAACAATAAGTTTAAATCTCATTTCTAATTTCGAGGCTTAACACTACAAAATCAGTTTGGTTAAACAATAATTATAAACTATCAAACATTGGATAACTATTCTTTTCTAATACTGGACGCTTTAGGAGTGCCCATCCACAACACCATAGGGAATCAAATCAAAACTTTCTGGCCTTAAAGCTAACTTAAACTTCAGACCACTGAGTTGATATTCATTGGTTCACATATTCAAATTCAATAGAAAACTGTGACTAGTAAAGTTCATCTGTTTTGGAAGTGATAAAAGTATCACCAGTGATAACGAATTATGGTTACTCAAAACTGCTAATTGACTTAAAGCTTAAGGACGCTTCAGTCTTGTTACATTTCAGGAATTAGGACTGTGTAGCATACTGGCAGTTTTGTGTAACAGATTACAAATTTGTTTGCTCAATTTCGTGGATTGGTTGAAGTTAGACATTAACACCGTTGGGTGCCGGCCGACTCAGTGGTCTAGTGGTTAAGTATTCTGGCGCGAGACTGATAGGTCTTGAGTCAGAATCTCGCGAGGCGGGATCGTGGTTGCGCACAGCTGAGGAGTCCCACAATAGGGCGAAACGGCCGTCCAGTGCTTCCAGGTTTTCCATGGTGGTCTAGCTTCAAGTGACTCATGATCTCAACTATATGAAATTTGTTAATTACTAGAAATTCTTAAAACTCTAAACGATTCGTATTATCAATGTACCGAATTCATCCAATTAAGAGTACATAAAATATTAGATAGGTCAACACATACATGTTTTTCGTCACAATTAAAAAATAATGATTTTTAGACATTTATTCGATACTAACGAATTACTTTTTCAACACATAACACAGACCACATTGTTTTTAAAGAATATGAGTATTTCTGTACACGTTTCAAACAATAGCTCTTTGATACATTAATGCAAATGTTATAAAGGATATTGTTTGTTATCCCATTTACACAAATCTCAGTCAATAACTTACAAGTTTAAATGCAATTCTATAGTCTAAGATCTTAGCAGGTAAATAACAGTATTATCAAACCTGTGATTTGAAATGTAATGTCAAACAAACTTGTTTGTAATTTATGATTTCACATTTTATCAAATACACTTACCAAATCTCATATTGAATCACTTTCTACTTAACTTTAAAATATGATATACTTGACTGTTTCTCTAACTCAATAGTTTCGTATTTTATGCAGTAAACTCAATGGAACCAGAACTATAGACTATGGAATTCGACTAACTGATTTGAACGTAACCGATTAAAAATATCTTTCATGAATAAAACAACCACAAATCACCTATTAATCACCACTAATCAAATGAGATCTTGGTGAATTTTCGACATTAAATGTTAGAATAAAATTTAATCATTGAATATATGAAACATATCATAAAGTGTATGAGATTATCCATCCTTTTCTAGTGTCCAGGAAAAGTTGAATATCTAACATTTTTGAATATTTCGCCATTTATTTATGGAATCAGTGTTGAACATAAGAGCTTGATTTTCATTGGAGTTTTTGTTTTAATCACCTAAAGTTATCTACATATATCTTCCATGAACAGGATACTTTAAAGCGTTCTAATTTAAAACAAAAAAAGGAAATAAATTGAAAGTTAGAACTTGAATTGAAATCTACAGTGAAAATTATGTTCTTATACGCAGCATCCATTCATTAAATATACCGAAAAATGTTAGAATATGCCTGATACTTCACACAGATTAAACACTGAATAACAGATGAGCTACAAATTGGTAGACAAGTATTCTACCTCAATAAAAGTAATTACAGGTTTTGAATAATATACTAAAGCTTTTTTTCAAATTGACTTCGTTCAGGTCAAATGAAATATAAAATAATACGGGGTTAATTAAAAAAATATTTGAAAGAGGAAGACAAACTCCTTTTCTAAACCATCAAGGGAGGATCACTGAGTAAACGAAATGAGACTGAATTCAATAAATTATAATCGTGATTTTTATCCAACACTTAATCAGCATATATACGCATTATAATTAAAATTTCAAATCTAACCTTCTTACCTATCTTTTTCACCTTTCTCATAACATTTTATAAGAAATAAACAAAACAGTAAGCTTTAAATTCACTTGGTATTGGAATCCAGGACGCGCGTTTCGTCCTATTTGGGACTCGTTAGCGGGACATACCGGCATCTCAGAGTTGATATCCACTCTGGGACTCCAACCCAGTACCGTTCGCTCCAAATGCCATCACGTTATCCACTTAGCCACTGAGTCTTGATTCCACTGCTAGCCATATAATGATAGAATTGAACTCTGAGTCCAGCTGTTTTGTAGTATACTATTAAACAAGCAAAATGTTAGGTAATACCAATGTCTATAATTAAATAAATGCAATAAGCGTATTATGTGTTTTTGTAATCAATCATAGTCTTTTTAAATATAAGTAATTATAAATCCGGAAGTATTAAACTTAGTTTTTACCTCATACCATAAGGCTCTGTTGGGGCCAATGGCATAGCATTTTACCTGTCAAAAGAAACATTAATCAATGAACTAAATTGTAAGGTTTAACTTTTATGGTTTACCTAGTTCTAAATGCGTCGTTTTGTAGTAAAATAAATTCACTAATGTCATGAGTCATTTTACTTCATATATATATATATATATTTCTGAGGTATGAGAGAAAATTCAATATGGCAAGAAAAAATTGATACAGAAATCTTAATTAAGAGGGAAAGAACTCACTGGTACCGCATACACAAGAAAATTCTAAGCTATTTAAACTCCATATTTATAAATTAGCATCATATAATGTCCAGTTTATAAGTGCTTGCTTGACTTTTGATGTTGATAGATAAAAGCATCGTTCACCCGGCATATCACAAACATCATTAAAATACACTTGAAACTTTTGAAATTAATATGTTGTATTAGCTAAATGTGTTGCACACTCAGATCTTTACTTCAGAAGGAAGGAAGATAACTATAACTACAAAAACAGCAGAAGGAAGAACAATATTTCCCAACTCTACATTTTCAATCACGATTGATTGATCACTGGGTGTGACCAATGTCATGCATGTCAAGTCCTTCTTAGTGCTGATCGAATGCTATCGATCAAGTTGCAATGTGGCCACCAGTCTAGGTGACTCGACACTGCGTGCACTATATATATATATTGAGGTAAGATGGTGGTTGGAGGTGGTCAACAGGAAACCCTGGACCCGGGTTTCGTGCTACTTGACACTCGTTAGCAAGGTGTACCTGTAATCTTGAGGGAACTGATGCTCCCTGGCGGATTTGATCCCGTGTCACTCAGCTTCACAGTCAGAGACGTTACCACTGAGCTATTCGGGCCGCGACCAACCTCCTGTAGGACTGAGATGTAATGACGATTGATTGATCACTGGGTGGTGACCAATGTCATGCATGTCAAGTCCTTCTTAGTGCTGATCGAATGCTATCGATCATGCTTTCTACATTTTCAATGTTTTGAAGTTGTAATAAATTTAGAGAGCTATAGTAATCATTAGTTTCCCATCATCGACTATCCGATTTTTATTTACAATAATTATACCTAAACTCATCCGTTTCTCATTCAGATGTAGCTTAATACTGTTAACTGGTTGTTAAATTAAAGCCAATACCATTTTATACACTAATCCGTCACTGGATAAATACCAATGTTTGGTATTCAGCGAGGAGTCGTAAGCTACTGAAGATGGGTGACAATTAGTATAACACATAAAACCAGTTCTTGCTAACTGACAATCATCCATTAAACAGTGAATAAGCACATTTTATCTAACTTGTGTTTAGCTATGAATGAAAGTTGTTTCAAACGATAACAAATAATCAGAACGGGTTTTGTGGAGATTTCAGTATTTTCATGATTGAAAGCATGAGTCAATGGGAACTAGACCACCAAGGAAAACCTGAAAGCACTGGACGACCGCTTTGGGGAACCTGGGGACACCGCATTGGAGCCCACTTACAAGGATGCTCGTAACTAGTGGGTAGGTGGACCGTGGAGTCAAAGTTGCCAGATCTTTGGAACAAAGGGAAGTGGTTCAGTACATCGAAAGCGTGGAATTGGGAGAGCACTTGGAGGCCAGTCGAGAAGATAGTTGGGATTGCAGAACACATCTAAAGATACAAATGGATAACTGAAGGCTGTTTATGTGTATGATGTAAATAGTGATTTTTCTGAATAAAAAAAACATTCCTC
>NC_031495.1:49923708-49935776 GCF_000237925.1 Schistosoma mansoni
ATAAAAGAAACTTTCACGTGATTTCTCCATCTTTTATCTCTTTTAAATCAAGTCTTGTAACCATCCGTATGTGTGCTACCATGAAGAAAGATTAAGTTACTGTTAGCGTAAAACACGAGAATAGTCAGGAGGAATGTATATTTATTGAGAAAAATCACTATTTACATCATACACATAAACAGCCTTCAGTTATCCATTTGTATCTTTAGATGTGTTCTGCAATCCCAACTATCTTCTCGACTGGCCTCCAAGTGTTCTCCCAATTTCATGCTTTCGATGTAGTGAAACACTTCCCTTTGTTCGAAAGTTGTTGCAACTTTGACACCACGGTCCACTACATACTAGTTACAAACATCCTTGTAAGTTGTGTCCAATACGCTAATACCAGGGTCCCCAAAGGTAGTACATAATAACAGTGCTTGATAGAAGAAGAAGCCATTCCCTATGCTTCACCAAAAAATCTGGAGTTATGACAAGTTATCAAACTTTCAATGTTTAAGCAAAGAACTACTCACACTAACTGGAAAAACATCATGAGTTTTTCGTAGAATAAAACTAGAGTTATATTTAAAGAATCCTGAATAACTGAAGAATAACTTATTCAATGAAGCTTTATATGGCCAAATTATCTCTTAGATAAGCCTGGTGACAATATTTGAGTGAAGATACTATAATCAAAACAGTTGACTGAATGAAAACTTTAGAAATTTCATACAAGTTTCTGATAAAAGTTATCGATAATGATTGCTGCTCAGAAGTTTTTAACTTCAACTAAACAACTACCCTTTACTGCTTGATTTTCACTGGTTCCGGAAGTGTTACCAATCAGTGATGAAAATTACTTTAAATTTTTGTAACAGTTTCTGATAACTAGTTCATCAAACAGTTATTAAATCATGAACTTTCAGACTTGTTCACAAAATAACTTCATATGGAATCTAAACAATTACGTTTTTTAGGAATAGAATTAATAGATTTTTGTGTCTAGCTATTAATTCTATTTTGGTCTCAAGAGTCACAGTTTTAGTAAAATGTAATCACTATGGTAACCCTACATAATCAGGCAAGTTTGCCATTATTAAAAAGCTGTATTGTGAATAACAATTGTTGAGAATATGTAAAGTGCAATTTTACATAAATTCGCAAAATTATCACTACAATCAATTTGTAATAAAAAAATCATCAGTTTTTTAATGTGTAATAATACACTAGTAATTGTCTGAAAAACAACTTTTGTGGTGTTTAAAAATGATCTGTACAAATATATATACTTGTCAGACCACAAGTAAAAACTTGAAAGCACCCTGATGCTGTGCACAACCACGGTTCTGTATCCGGAACTTAATCCCAGGATCGTCAGTCTCGAGAGAACACTTAGACTTTAGACCACTGTATTAGGATCCAACGATGTTAGTGTCTAACTTCAACCAATCCACGATGCCGCGCGACCATCTTTTTACTGTTCTAGAAGTTTAGAGTCCTAGGTGCAGGATTGTGGACGTGCAATGCCAAAGGGTCCCATACTATGATGAAATGACTGTCCAGTGTTTCCAGGTTCTCAATGATGATCTAATATTGTTCGGTTCATGATTTCAATAAATTCCAACAATTCCCGCATCCCTATACTAATATAATAGTTGTATTTGGTAGTTATAGATACTATATGCCAGGATGTATCCACAAAACAAACTCTGTTCATTCTGAATTTTCCAGTTCACACTTTTAAATAGCCCAGTTACTGAGGTCAATAACGAATAACTCCTTATGCATGTCCGCGCTGTCATTAAAGAATTTATGTGAGAAGATTCCACAACGTCAGTTGTTCAGAACATCTTTTAGTCAGATGACACGCCAACGACTGAAAAAGAGTTTATGAAATACCGTATACTTAGTGCTTAATTCGTGGAAACAAGGTAGATAGGTTCCAAGTATTTATTGTTGTATATATATTAAGTGAAATTGTAATATATTTTAATGATAATAACTAATTTTTCATCACAGGCTGACGTTGACCGGAGAGCTATAGAAAATGAAGAAGCTATGATATGTCATTGTACAGTCACATAATGTTGACCATTGCTTCTTAACCAAGAAACCAAAGGGTAATATATTCCCCGTGAGATATGGTTTTAATCCCATTCTTACCAATGTTGTGTAAAAGCAATGTTAAAATGTCTAAAACTTTGATAAAAAAAAGCTGTTCAGTGCTACTCGATTTTCATTTATTACCAGTCGCTATTAAAGACTGTCATCATTATCGTCTAAGGACATTTCACATTTGTGATATATTTTTCCCTTTTTCATTTCGTTAAAATTTACTTTTTATTATGTTAATAAATCAGGTGAACAGGTTCCTGTTGTTCCACTATCCATTGCTTTTCTCATTGATCCGGAATTGTCTGATGATGATGCGGATTCAAGCGATAAAGCAGAATATGTTCACAGCTTTTGAAAGAAAACCTCTTTTTCCGAAAAAAAAAGAACAATGGTATGAAAAGAAATGAAATTTTGATCACTTACACTTTTGCCATCATTTCTGTCATGAGCAACTTTATTAAATATACAATATTTTACTCAGCTTCTGAACTTTATTGTGCAAACAATGAGTGGTCTACCTTAAAGTGTTTTTTATAACATAAAATACAATCTGTTAGAAACAATGATATTTAAAGACTTGATTTTACTCCTTTTTTGATGAGGTACCGTGCTTTAAAAAGTCAAGATATTTGTGATGAAATTACACTATGGTGGCAAAATTAAGTCGCTCTAGAAATTACCTTGACATTCTCAAGCTCATTATCAACTAATCAGTACACAGATAGTCAAAATCAAGCATCTTTTTAGGAAAACTATAATGAAACTGGATCCACAAGTTGCTTTTATTTAGCTTAAAAGTTTACAAGGTGTTCGTTCCGTCTCTTTTTTTTTGAAGAAGAAGACTAATTTTGTTACAAAAACTAATTTACTTACAAAAAGACAGATATATGTTTAAACATTTTAAAGGGTCACAAATATTATCACAGATGATCTTTCATACTTTTTCCCATATTTATGAATCTAATCTATGAAAGACGTTATGAGACAATTATTTGAGAGCAATGTTAATGAAACTTTTAACTGCTTTTAAATAATTCGTAAAAAAACATTAACTCCTAATAACGAACTGATGACGATGTAATTTGATAAAAAGGTTACTTTTAATGAAAGTAAGATGGGAGGAATGTTATTGATTTACATTTTAAAATAAGACTGCACCAGGTTGAGTAAGCGTTTTCTATAATTTGCTTTCAAATAGCTGTACGACGAAATAATAAGCTTTTCGTATCATGCTTAAGCTTACTTACTTACTTACGTCTGTTACTCCCAATGGAGCATAGGCCGCCGACCAGCATTCACCAACCAACCCAATCTGTCCCGGGCCTTCCTTTCTACTTCTATCCAGTTTTTGTTCATTCTCCTCGTGTCTGTCTCCGTTTCTCGGCGTAATGTGTTTTTTGGTCTTCCTCTTCTCCTTTGGCCTTCAGGATTCCATGTGAGAGCTTACCTTGTGAGGCAGTTGGGTGCTTTCCTCAATGTGTGTCCTATCCACTCCAAGCGCTTCTTCCTGATTTCTTCCTTCGCTGGAATCTGGTTCGTTCTCTCCCACAGTAGAATGTTGCTGACAGTGTCTGGCCAATGGATCCGAAGTATCTTGTGCAGACAATTGTTAATAAACACCCGTATCTTCTGGATGATGGCTTTTGTAGTTCTCCAGGTTCCCACCCCATACAGTAGAACTGTCTTCACATTTATGTTGAAAATTTTGATCTTGGTGTTGATTGACAATTGTTTTGACTTCCAGATGTTCTTCAGTTGCAAGTATGCTGCTCTCGTTTTGCCGACCTGCATCTTCACATCTGCATCAGATCCACCGTCAGTCAGTCAGTTGCAACGTAGAACTTTGTACGTATGTACATCAGTTCGAGTTGCCATACCACATTAGCACAGAGATGAAGTTGTCGATTCAAATCCCATAGTGGTAGAAGTAGTAAGAGTATAAGTACTATGTGAAAGATAAGGGTTTGAAGATGTTATTGAAGGAGTATAATACGGTGAAATAAATTTGTAAAGAGAAAAAGGATACGGACATAAAGAATTCAGAAGATTAGAATTTGGTAGAACACAAAGAGTGTATGCACCTTCGCCATTGCAAACGATTTTGAGCCATGTCATTCAAGGTCTCTAACCATCGATTGCTATCATCTCGCGAATCCCAACCAGGTAGTCTACACCTATCAACACGGCCCAGTCCACTTGTCAGCGACTTCATGGATTTATGCCATGTTTTGGTCTGGCCGCCCCTAGCTTTCTTCCAACCTGCTCCTACACCATAAAGCATTACACGTCGGGGCAGTCGGTGGTTGGGCCTACGTAACACATGTCCCAGCCATCTCAACTGATGAAGTTTCAGTACTTCATATATCGATTTGCCATCCTTACCTAGTACCCGTTTCCTAACATCTGCATTACTTACCCGGTGGTCCCAGGATATACGAGCAATGCGTCGAAGACACCTATGATCGAATACTAGTAGCCTACGAATATCCTCTACTCTTATCGGCCATGTTTCACTGCCACAAAGTAGGACGGAACGAACTGCTGCACAGTAAACCCGTCCTTTTGTTTCTAGACGGATATCTCGCCTACGCCATAAATGAAGCAAGTTGGCGAAAGCTAGACGAACCTTCTGTATCCGTGCTGAGACGTCACACACCAGACCACAAGGGCTGATGAGACTCCCAAGGTAAGTGAAGCGGTCGACACGCTCAACTACTTCACTCCCTATCATTAGTTCAGGTGTCGATGCAACCCAATCCTGAAGCAACATTTTGCACTTCGAGGGAGAGAATCGCATCCCGAACATGCCTGCATTGTTGCTTATAGTGGTCAGAAGACTCTGCATTTTGTCAGCGTCTTCACCGAATAAAACTATGTCGTCGGCGTACTCTAAGTCAACAAGTAAGCCTCCCGGTAAAAGTTCAACTCCAGGAGATTGAGATGATGAAAGTGATATCTCTAAAAGCATATCAACGACAAAGTTAAACAAGAATGGGGAGAGTGGACAGCCCTGACGAACACCACTTGAGGTAACCAATTCTGATGACAGTTCGCCATAGGCTCTAACTCGACCAGTTGTGTTCGAGTAGAGAGCCTTTATGAGGTTAATGTTTTTCTTTGGTACTCCTTTCACTGACAAACACTGCCATAGAACTTCACGATCAACGGAGTCAAATGCCGCCTTAAGGTCAAGAAATACTACTATTGTGGGACATCTGAATGTGTGTCTATGTTCTAGGACCTGACATAGAGTGAATATCTGGTCTATGCAACCACGTCCAGGTCGAAAACCAGCCTGGTTTTCTCTAGTCTGCTCTTCACGAGCTTTGGTTAGGCGCCTAAGTATTATTGAAGCTAATATTTTAGACACTATATTAGTCAAACTGATCCCTCTGTGATTGTCACAGGAGGACTTTTGTCCTTTCTTATAGACTGGCACAATCAGTGATTGGGACCAGTCAGATGGAATTACGTCCAGTTTCCAGATTCTACCTAAGACCTCAGTCAATCTCGTTGCTAGTACTGGACCACCATCCTTAAAAATCTCAGGGGTAAACTTGTCAGGGCCTGCGGCTCTCCCTCGCTTTAGATTTCCTATAGCTTTTTCAACCTCGTAGAGAGTTGAAGGACTTACCTCAATTTACCATTCAGGACGACTGGGGATCGTGGGTAACTGAAGTGTGGCTGAAGGCCAGTTGAACTGATCCCTAAAGTGTTCTGCCCATCGATCCAATCTCCTGGATTGAAAATGAATGATATGCTCATCTTTGTCTGAGATAGTTTCGCTAATAGTTGGGTTCCTAATGCCGGTTTATTTAATAAGTCTGAATAGTTGTCTGCTATTACCTATTGCCGCTGTCTTTTCCATCTCTCTTGCTTTCGCTACCCACCACTGTTCACGATCATTGCGTAGGCTTCTTATTAGCCTTCGCTTAAGCTGACTCCGCTCTTCGTTATGTTCAGAGCCAGGTGGGATGAGTTTTCGAGCATCTATCAGTGTGGTAGATGCTGCCGAGATCCATTGTTTCTCCCTGACTTTATGGCTTACCTTACTAGCGGATATCACTGCTGTTTCCACAGCTTTACGGATGTCATTCCACGCTGCTTCGGGGTGGGCACAACTTACATGTCTGTCTAACTGTTTTTCCAGTTGTTCCTGAAATATATTCTTAGCTTGCTTATCATTAAGTAGAACCCTTAGAGGCTTCCCTGCAGTGTCTTTCCTACGTCCAGTAAGTCGCAGACAGATACGTGCTCGCACTAGAGCATGATCTGAGTCTAAACATGTGCTATAGAATGAGCGACAGTCTTCTATCGAGCCCCTCCATCGGTGGCTGATAGCGATGTGATCTAATTGGGTCCAACGTTGGGACGAATTCGGGGGTCGCCATGTCAAAAGATGTTTTTCCTTATGCTTAAAGTTAGTATTTGCAAGAAATAGGCGGTTATCTGAGCACAGGTGCAACAGACGGTCGCCATTATCTGTTCTTTTAACCACGACACCATAAGATCCAGCCAGGTGTCTTTCCCTTTCACTTAGTTTACCTACCTGAGCATTAAAGTCACCAGCCACTATTACTACATCAGAACACCTAGCTTTTCGGAGAAGGTCAGAAAGTTTCCTGTAAAACTCATCTTTTATATCGTCTGAGCTGCAGTCAGTGGGAGAGTAGGCAGAGACGACGAAGAGGCAACGACGAGTTTCCCTATCTTTCCGAGTCCTTACTGATCCGTTTAGTCGGACAGCGCATAGACGACTGTCTACTAGGATCCAGTCTAAAAGAGCTAGTTCTGCCCTAGGACTTAATGCTATACCTACTCCAGCGAGGCCACGGGAAGCAGCATCAGGGCTTCCAAATACACGAAGCGTGTATCGAGATGGTTCTTTATTTTGATTAGGTGAGGTCAAATGAATGACGCTACTCGGATCTTGTATGCGCGTTTCGGAGACGCAGCATACATCGATGGTGTAAGATTCTAGAGTCCTAGCTAAGGAAGCCTGTTGTCCTATTTGGCACAATGTTCGGACATTAAAAGTTCCTATATGTAGTTTAGAGCGTGGTTTCAGGAGACCAGGAATAACGTTCCGTGTACTCGAATCGTTTGCCCTAGCAGTGCGAGGTGAAAAAAGAGCGTGAGAAGGGTTAGTCGTGGAGATAAGAGAGTTATTAGCAGGTGTAGGAAGGATTCGAATGTGACCAACTTGGTCTCGTGTGCTGTTGCGGGTATGAAGGCTAATATCACTTCCCGGCTGCCCACACCATCGAAGGGTATTTATTGAGGGACCTGAAAAAGGAAGTTGGATTAGTGTTGGTCTGAACGACCTGGGAGCGTGACCGCAGTGCCCAAGGGACAACTGCTTGAGGCCGGTCACGCACGGCCTTTTTGTGGGGGATTTTTGAAGTGTTAGCTCCGTTCTTCAAAAGTCCTTACCGCCGGAGACGGATATCCGTGGGATAAGGCGAGGTGTGCATTTTTAGGGTCGACCTTTTCTAACCCCACCCCTCCTTGTGGGAAGGCAGCATCGCTATCCTGCTGGTTGTCTGAAGGAAACACCTTACTGCCGTCACACCTCTGTACAGTCGGCAGTACGACTTCGCCTTCGGACCTTAGGATTGCTGCCTTTAGTCTTACCGCTCTTCAACCGACCTGTCTCGTATGGTAGGACCTCGAGGAACGACTGTTCCAGCCAGTATAGCTCGATTGTTTCATCACGATAGGCAAGCCCGACCACCACGTCAAGGTAGCAGCAACGGTCGGGTCAGATCCACCGTGTTCATCAATGATGCTGCCCAGATATGTAAAGGTTTTCACATCCTCCAAAGCTTCTCCGTCAAGTGTAATTCGATTGGTGCATGCTGTATTGTATCGGAGAGTCTTGCTTTTCCCTTTGTTTATATTGAGAAATACTGTTGCTGAGGCTACTGCTACACTGGTCGTCTTCTCCTGTATTTGTTGTTGCGTGTGTGATGAAAGAGCCAGATCATCTGCGAGGTCTAGATCGTCCAGCTGCATCCTAGCTGTCCACTGTACCTCGTGCTTCCCTCCAGATGTTGACGTCTTCATAATCCAGTGGATCAGCAGGAGAAAGAGAAAGGGTGAGAGTAAGCAACCTTGCCTAACACCGGTCTTTACTTCAAACGAGTCGGTGAGTTGTCCTCCGTGGACGATTTGGCAGTTTACTGAATCATAAAAATTCCGTATGATATTGACTATCTTCTCAGGCACACCGTAGCGTCGGTGAAGCCTCCATAGTGTTTTCCTGTCCACGCTATCAAATGCTTTCTCACAGTCAACAAAGTTGATGTAGTGTGGTGAATTCCATTCAATTAATTGTTCCACAATGATCTGTAGAGTTGCGATTTGGTCTGTTCACGATCGATCCTTACGGAATCCAGCCTATTGATCTCGAAGTTGGGCGTCTACGGAGTCCTTCATCCTGTTTAACAATACTCTGTTGAAGACTTTTCCTGGTATTGAGAGAAGAGTGATGCCCCTGTAGTTATCACACTTGGTGAAATCGCCTTTCTTTGGTATTTTGATCAGAAATCCTTCTTTGTAGTCTGTTGGTACTTGTTCTTCATCCCTAATCTTACTGAAGAGAATGTGGAGTATCTTTGTAGTTACTGCTACATCTGCCTTCACTGCCTCTGCAGGGATGTTGTCTGGTCCTTCTGCTTTGCCGCTCTTGATTTGTCTGATGGCCATGCTGATCTCTTCAATTGTTGGTGGGCCAACAACGAGTGGGATGTCCGTGGGTGCTGCTTCGATGTTGGGTGGGTTCAGTGGAGCTGGTCGATTCAAGAGTTCTTTGAAGTGTTCTACTCACCTTTACCGTTGTTCTTCAATGTTGGTGATTACCGTGCCTTCCTTTACTTTTCACTGGTCGTTCTGGTTTACGGTAATTTCTAGCGATCATGCTTAATCTACTCAAGCTCTAAATAAAGATATTCTTTACAAAGCTATTTATAATATGACATTTGGTAATACATTTTGAATTTTACACAAGGAATCAAAAGTAGGTGTCTTGATTCTGATTGCCTTAGCAGTTTATTATTTTTACACTGAAAATAAACATTAATATTAAGCTTGTTTTCATTTCGATGTTCAAATTTCAACCTAAATGAAAAAGTTTTTCTCATAAATACTGTTTAAAAACAAATTACAAGTTTTGATTAAAAACTTGAGTGTATTCAATAATATCATAAAAATTCATTCATGTCTAATTAATAAACTGAAAGCCTTTATTAATAACCTGTGGAGTTTTTATTTGAGAAAGAAATCATTTTCGCACTTTCATATATTTTCTAATTTAAACAATTTTCTATTGTTTTGTAGAAACTAATTAATCTTTTCATTTTAATAATTAAAACTGACGTATAATTTCTGTTATAAAGATTGATAAAGCATTATGGACTATTTACTAACTACTCTAGAAAAATTTATATTAGTACAATTTGAAAAGTATTATGATTAGTATTGTGGAATTCGCCACTAATAGTAGAATACAAGAAGATTCAGTATAAGAAGAAGTAGTGACCAGTGGAGTTCAACCAGGTCTGTTGTGAGATATCAACTCACTGAAGACAATTGGTGAACGGTTGTTCAACTTCATAGATCAGTTGAAGTTAGACATTAACACCGTTGGATGCCGGCTCAGTGGTTTATCGGTTAAGTGCTCCGGCGCTAAGCTGGTAGGCCCTGGGTTCGAATCTCGCGAGTGCGGGATCGTGGATGCGCACTTCTGAGGAGTCCCATAATAGGACGAAACGGCCGTCCAGTGCTTCCAGGTTTTCAATGGTGGTTTAGCTTCAATTGACTCATGATTTCAACTATGAATATTTCATCAAAACTGTACCCGATACTAGTTGTCGACATATTAAGTTATCTTGATGCTCTTAAGAAATTTAGAGATACAATTTCTCAAGTGAATTAAATCTGAAGTATTTGTGAAACAGCAATGAGAGACTTGAAAGTTTAGTTTCATTAAAAGTATAAACTATGGATTATGTTGTAAGGAATACCTCATTAATGAGCACAGATAAAGGATTGCATTAGTTACAGGTTCTCTTTCCTCATTAACAGTTTGACTACTATAAAGTCGGTAGGAAACACAATACTCAAGTAACCTGAAGAAAGTCTTGTTTTCAGTAAAGTATATACTTAAAGTAAGGTTAGAAGTAAACGTTTAGAAGCATCAAAATAAACTTACTAGTTGTTCAGTAATAAGTTTACCGAAAGAGTTAAATTAGGAAACTAGTCAATTTTGTGAACCTAGATGATTTAGAGTGACAAACAAAAACTATTTAATTAGTCACATAATAGTATTCAAGTTTATTAAAAGTGAACAATATTTGAGCGAACAATTGTTTTCAATAACTTCATCATTAGGCTCTACAGTTATAAGTCCATAATTATGATATTTTACAAAGGCCAAAATGAGGCATATATTAATTAATTTGACAATGTTATATGTTTTAAATAAATTATATATTTGTAATATCCCAATGAGTAGAAAAATTAATTTTTCTACTCATTGGGATATTATAAATATATAATTTATTTAAAACAATCTACCCAATGCTCAATTTATTCAAAATGTTAAATGTTGTAAATGGTGAACGTTTGCATCTGTTACGACATAGATACTTCAAAATTGTGTTGTTTGTAAATTTGAAAGGTCATTTAATAAAGGTCAAAATGATTTGCAACAAAGTGTCCAGTCACAATCAGTATAATAGTAATATAGGAAAAATGAAAATGCAAAAAAATTGCGTGAATAAAATGCATAGTAGGAGAATTTCATCTTGTTAATCGAGATAATAATGATAAATAGAATGGTAATAATAATAAGATTGTTGTGTGAATATAATATGTAATAAAAGGGGTGTTATCAAGGTAATTACGATAAACAAATTGGGAATGATAGATGTGAAGATTAAGATAGAGGTGATCAAAAAGAAAAAAAGGGGGAGAGATGATTCAGTATTAGGCCAAGGTAAACATAGAGGCTGAATATATCTTTTCTGGATACATAAGTTCGGTTTTCTGGAGTTGATCCAGATGGCTTCGGCTATGTAGAGTGATGTGAACCGCAAAACAAGAAACCTTAACAAATTACGGAAGCTATTTTTGGGGACGTTAATTCATTTAATTCAAAGCTTGTAAAACTGTAACATTTACTTTTGCCCCTAGCCTATTCTACAGATCATAAGCTTTCGTTTGATGTATAATTCATTGCCATAGCATTTTCTGTTGTAAAGCTATTGTCATTTAGACGTAATCTTTTGTACCCTATTTTCTACTATAATCCCCCAGTTTTGGACACAATTGTATTTTCCTAATTATTGTACGTTGTGGTCAGCCTATTCATCTATTTATTCATGTAACCTTTCACCCTAATCTGAATTGGGAATTCGAGTGCTAGATCGGGGTGGGAATAAAGTGATTAGCGTTCCAGCTGTCTTTGTCTTCTCTCTCTCTCTCGCGTGCTTGCCAGCCAATCAGGGATAGAATAGTTTTCGTCTCTCTACCCCCACTTCGAACTCACGCATATTAGCCTCAAAGGTTAAGCCAGTCAGCCTACCGGGTCAAGGTCTTAATCTACATTACACAGGTCATACTCGCCACAAAGTGGGTAGGAAGATTCAAGGACGTGTAGTGACCGGCCAGTCTCGATAAGAACACGATTGGAATAACAGAAACAATTATTATTATTGTAACCAATTGTACCAGAGATTGTTTTACTGTAGTTGTTTAACTGTATCAGTTTCACTTCTTGTTCCGTTATCCGCCTTGTTTGGTTCGAGCTTGCTCACGCACTGCTTATTCGCTTGTACTCTTTGGCACGTCTCGGTATTATTTCGATACCACGAGATCGCCAATAAATATACTTGATCTGGACTAGTAAAGCCTTCTGATTTACGGGCTATCAAGGGAACCAAGTCGTTTTTGGACGCGTAATCGAATAG
>NC_031495.1:49935976-49949619 GCF_000237925.1 Schistosoma mansoni
TCTCGTCTTTGATGCCCTTCATGGTCTATCTCATCCTGGTATCGCAGCCACACTACGCCTCATCGCTGCACGATACGTCTGGCCGTCAATGAATAAAGATGTCCGTATGTGGGTAAAACAATGTTTACAATGTCAACGATCAAAAGTGCACAGGCACGTAGCTGCCCCTATTGGCACTTTCGCTACGCCTGATGCTCGCTTCGATCACGTTCACATAGACATTGTAGGACCATTACCACCATCGCACGGGTATGATCACATACTCACGTGCATTGATCGTTTCACAAGATGGCCCGAAGCTATTCCCATCACGTCTACTACGGCGGAGACAGTCGCTCACCGCTTCGTAGAACGATGGATAGCTATGTACGGTTGTCCCTCGACTGTCACGACTGACCGAGGACAACAATTTGAGTCAGCATTATTCTCCTCACTAACACGACTGCTTGGTACGGAACGCATACGCACTACCGCCTACCATCCAGCATCAAACGGTTTAGTTGAACGGTTTCATCGCCAACTTAAAAGTGCTCTTCGAGCACACGAAAACAACAATTGGTACGAAACCCTTCCGCTCGTCCTCCTGGGAATCAGAACGAGTCTAAAGGCAGATATTCAATGTTCCGCCGCCGAACTTGTTTACGGCACGACATTGCGTCTGCCTGGGGAATTTTCCACACCACGGAGCAGCACTAAGTTCGGCGAATCAGACTACGTCCAACGACTGTCTGCATTCATGCGAACACTGACTCCGGTGTCACCTCGTATACAACATCGACAGGTCGCTCTCCCTCGAGAGTTATCTACCTGTTCACATGTTTTCATACGAGTAGATTCGGTACGCAAACCTCTACAACAGCCTTACGAGGGACCTTTTCACGTGATTTCCCGTCACGAAAAGACCTTCAAGGTTGATCGACGTGGCCGCATCGATACAGTCAGCATTGATCGTCTCAAGCCAGCACACGTCGATGACAGTGCTATACCTGATAAGCCGAGACCCAATGTTAGACCCATCTGAGCTTCTAGCGGGATCTCTACATCTACTTCGGATCCCACGCTAGACGCACCTGAGACCTCATTCTCACGTCCCAGTCAACAGCACGTGTCATCTGCCCCATCTACGGACGAGACTTCAGTCTCACGTCCAGACCTGCAGACCACACTGCCCTTGACTGCGGATGAGATTTCAGGCTCACGAGGTTCAAACGAGACTACCGTCTCACGTTCCGGTCGCCGAGTACGCTTACCCGTACGCTTTCTCGACTAACCTCATAACCAACTACGGATACAGTATAGGAATCTACCCCTATACTACACGAAAGCTACACTTTTCTCTTTTTCTTTCATTTTTTTGTTTACCCCGAGCCTACGCCTCTGACCATCGCTGTTCTGGTATCGTCGACTTCAGTCAATCTTGGCGAAAGCTGGCCTGATCACCCACGCTCTAGTCAACGCACTCAGTCGATCTCTCTGACTCCAAATACGTATGATATACATTTGGTCCCGAACATGGTTATCCTGGTCGCATCTGGTTCCTTGGCTCAATCTGGTTTCGTCCTACGTCTGCAGCGTTTCTGGTCCAGACCTCTACGAACGCAACCTTCAGATTCTGGATACAAACCACTCTGGTGTAGCATGCTAATCCAAGCAATCAATACAGCACGTTCCTTCTGGTACCGTTCTACATCAAAGACTTTTGGTGGCAACTCGAGGATCAACGATCACTCCCTGTTCTGCCAACGCCTTCGTCCTACAATGGCACGTTTCGCGATCAGTCCCACGAACGAAACCGCTACGTATCGAAAGAGTAAACCCTTTCTAGCGGGGGGCTCCTGTAGTGACCGGCCAGTCTCGATAAGAACACGATTGGAATAACGGAAACAATTATTATTATTGTAACCAATTGTACCAGAGATTGTTTTACTGTATTTGTTTAACTGTATCAGTTTCACTTCTTGTTCCGTTATCCGCCTTGTTTGGTTCGAGCTTGCTCACGCACTGCTTATTCGCTTGTACTCTTTGGCACGTCTCGGTATTATTTCGATACCACGAGATCGCCAATAAATATACTTGATCTGGACTAGTAAAGCCTTCTGATTTACGGGCTATCAAGGGAACCAAGTCGTTTTTGGACGCGTAATCGAATAGTAGTGGTGATCATAGTCCGTCCACGACTCGACATCCACTACAGACGTAACAAAATTGGCGACGGAGATTTCTTTTTAATATTGATTGATCCGAATCAAAATGTCTGTTTCTTTGGACGACCTTAGAACTATTCTACAAATCCAGCAAGCTCAGAATGATGCAAACCAAATGAAGCTTTTAGATGCATTGATGCAGAAGCTCTCATTTCATTCATCATCAAATTCTCAGTCAGATAAATATGACAGCATCTCAAATTCTATTTGTGAATTCAATTATGATCCCGATTCTGGTATTATTTTCGATTCCTGGTTTCGTCGTTTTGAAGACACATTTCGTGATGAATGCTCAAATCTTGATGATGCAGCCAAAGTTCGCCTACTCTTGAGAAGACTCGGAACATTTGAATATAACAAATATGTAAATTTCATTTTGCCACAAAATCCACGAGATTTATCATTCAATGAGACAGTTCAAACTTTGTCCGAAATTTTTGGTGAACAATCCTCATTATTCAGCATCCGTTACCAGTGTTTTCAAATATCTAAATCCTTATCTGATGATTATCTCACATACGCTGGACATGTAAATAAAGAATGCGAACGTTTTAGAATAAATGAAACTACAGCAGATCAATTTAAATGTCTGATTTTTATCTGTGGATTAAAGAATCCGGAAGATATGGATATACGTACCAGAATTCTATCGCGCATTGAGCAGGAGCCTAACATGACCCTGCAAATGGTCACAACCGAGTGTCAACGGTTGTTAAACCTCATTTATTATTACTATTCTATTATTAATATTTTATTTTCCTTTTCCTTCCTTTCTCAAACATGGCATATGTATTGTTAACATTATTGAAAATTGTGTATTATTGCATTTTTGAAGAAACCCGAAATGGTTTCTTCACAGCACTTATGTACCCATAAGGTGTTTGTGAATAATAATAATAATAATAATAATAATAATAATGATACCACGATGGTACAGCAAAATGCAAAGACTTCCAATCTTGCTCCAATAAATGCATGCAGATTTTCCAAACCTTCCAAACAAAAGACGGCGAACACACAGAAGCCTTCTAGTAAACCACCATCACCATGCTGGTTCTGCGGCTCATGGCATTTTGTGAAGTTATGCCCATTCAAGAACCACAAATGCCGTCAATGTCATCGCATTGGTCATAAAGAAGGTTACTGCTCCTCAGATAAACGTCAGTCCAAACATCGTGGCATAAATGTGAAGCGACAGCTACAGAGTCAAGTCAAAAGCACATTTGCAACTTTTAAAGTGGGATTTCAAAGTAAACGGAAGTATGTGAACTTATTAGTAAATGAAAAACCTATTCGTCTTCAGTTGGACACTGCTTCCGACATTACACTGATCTCCAAAAACACATGGCGTAAGCTAGGGTGCCCACGCATCCGACCAACAGAGCATGTTGCTCGAAATGCTTCAGGCGACATAGTGAAGCTAACTGGAGAAGTCACCTGCAACGTGCAGTTCAAGGGACATAAATTTACTGATGTTTGTTATCTAACAAATCGGCATGATTTAGATCTATTGGGATTGGACTGGATTGAGAAGATTGATGTCTTAAATGGTTTATTAAATGAAGTATGTTCTCATAATTCTTGCTCTGATTCTATCCAAAATTCTCATGATATTTCTAAATCAAATGCCTCAGGTGTGTTATGTTCCCCTGATGTCTATGAACTAAATGCTTCTGATGTAACATGTTCTCGTAATATTTCTGAATCAAATTCCTCAGATTTAATGTGTTCTCATTATGATGTCAAATCAAATACCTCCGATTTATTGTGTTCTTATCATGATGTCAAATCAAACACCTCCGATTTATTGTGTTCTCATCATGATGTCAAATCAAATACCTCCGATTTAATGTGTTCTCATAATGATACTAAATCGAATAACTCCGATTTAATGTGTTCTCACAATGATGTTAAATCAAATGACTCCGATGGAACATGTTCACAAAATGGTTCCCCATCAAATTCGTCAAACAAAGTATGCTGTCGTAATATCTCAAAATCTCATGCATCTTATTCCTCTAAAATGTCGACCACATCCCATGTAAATCATCTTCGACAAAAACATGCAGGTGTATTCCAAAACAAACTGGGCTGTTGTAAGTTCACCAAAGTTTTCTTGTCGTTAAAACAAAATGCAAAGCCCATTTTCAGACCAAAACGACCGGTACATTATGCTGCTCTGTCAGCCGTTGATCATGAACTTGACAGTTTTGAAGCACTAGGTGTCATTCAGCCAGTAAATCACTCAAACTGGGCTGCTCCCATAATAGTTGTGAGAAAGATCAGAACTCAATGTAATCGCCATCATGGGGCAAAGCAGAGAATCTATCGTCGTTCCCGATTCTCACCTTCACAGAAAGCCGAGAAGCCGTGCTCAATGGGGGAAATTTTCTTGGACAGTTTCGTCATAGGAAATTCAGCAACTAGGAAGACTGTGAAACTTAGACAACATCCTAATAGGAGATCACGACGGAAACGCAAAGGACCTGATGCCATGCAAGTGGACCCCAAGAAAGGAGCATATTTTTCTGGGGGGAGATATCGATGATGATATCTTAGCTACTGATTGTAATTAGTGTCTAACCGCTTTTTTTTGTTTATTCCAGTTAACCCAATTGGTCACGACCATAACGCAATCCAGTTTCCTTTATGCACTCAGTCAATGGCAGTGATAACATAACTTTCTTTTGTCAAGGGGGAAGATGATGTGAACCGCAAAACAAGAAACCTTAACAAATTACGGAAGCTATTTTTGGGGACGTTAATTCATTTAATTCAAAGCTTGTAAAACTGTAACATTTACTTTTGCCCCTAGCCTATTCTACAGATCATAAGCTTTCGTTTGATGTATAATTCATTGCCATAGCATTTTCTGTTGTAAAGCTATTGTCATTTAGACGTAATCTTTTGTACCCTATTTTCTACTATAATCCCCCAGTTTTGGACACAATTGTATTTTCCTAATTATTGTACGTTGTGGTCAGCCTATTCATCTATTTATTCATGTAACCTTTCACCCTAATCTGAATTGGGAATTCGAGTGCTAGATCGGGGTGGGAATAAAGTGATTAGCGTTCCAGCTGTCTTTGTCTTCTCTCTCTCTCTCGCGTGCTTGCCAGCCAATCAGGGATAGAATAGTTTTCGTCTCTCTACCCCCACTTCGAACTCACGCATATTAGCCTCAAAGGTTAAGCCAGTCAGCCTACCGGGTCAAGGTCTTAATCTACATTACACAGGTCATACTCGGCACAAAGTGGGTAGAAAGATTCAAGGACGTAACATAGAGTAATCATGATCTAGCTCCTTGAGGTAGATTTTTTGGAACTTGATATAAAACAGAGAAAGCTTCCTCTATTTTGATATGATGTTCACTATCTACCAAGTGAGAAAGGATGGTGCTGTTAATGGATTTGATGACTCCTCTTCCCAACCATGCTGGTACATGTTCACGAAAACGCAAGGATAAAGCCCTCTGAGTACGGCCTATGTTACTAGCTCCACAAGAGCAGTTGAATTGGTATACACACGTGGAAGAGCCCATCTTCGGTAACTTATCCTTGATTAGTTGTGTGAGTACTGGTTTAGTTGAGAAAATTAGGCGTAGCTTCCCCATCACTGTGCATTTACGATCCCGCCCAACGAGATTCGAACTCAGGACCTATCAGTCTCGCGCGCGAACGCTTAACCTCTAAACCACTGAGCCGGCATCCAACGGTGTTAATGTCCAACTTCAACTAATCCAAAAAATTGAGTGACACATCCACCATTGTCTTCAGTGAGTTACCATCTCATAACAGACCCGATTGAACTCCACTGGTCACTGCTTCTCATTAGAACTCCAGGAAATACCTCTTGAAGCCAGTCACTAGTGAGTATATGTTGATAGGTCATGGGTTCCAATCTTGTGAGGTGGGATCGTGGATGTGCACTGCTGAGGAGTCCCACAATAAGACGAAACGGCCGTCCAGTGCTTCCAGGTTTTCCATGATGGTCTAGCTTCAATTGACTCATGATCTCAACCATTAAAATTACTATAATATCCACAAAAACCTCTTCTGATATAAATAAATATTAGTCTACTATTCACTTAAACGAACGATACGTAGCTGATACCAGTTATAATGAATAAACGCTGAAATTTATCTACACACAAGTTTATTCACATGTATCATAGAAATGTATAACATAAAATGAACTAATAAAGAAAGCCATTTCAAAAATAATGTCCTCGACAATATTATAATTGTCCTATTTCATGTACTTTAAAAGTAAATATGTTTGTTTAATTTGTTCTTAAGATATAATTTACTTCCTTCTTCTACTGAGTTCTTTGTTACTATGTTACGTATAGAATTAATCATGTAAACGTTCCGTTATCTTTGTTTTTATTCAAAAATTTATTGACTTCGAACTAATGATTTCCGTTATAGACGGTATTTCATTTAGGTTTAATACTTTTATTAGAGTTTCTTATTACAATTCAAGTAAAATAGTTTCACATCAGTGAACAATAGCTACTTTTCTTTGTCTTTTAGGGTTATGAAGTAGTTTAAACCTTACAGTAATTAATCACTAAGTTGCAACCTACGTTATATTTGTCTTTTCTAGTCTAGCGGTCAGAAGAATTGACCCACACCAGTATTAAACAAAATTTGGTATGATTTTTACTAGACGATGATTAGTTTTATTAAAACCTCTCGAATTCATAGTCTTTTCTCGTTTGGAATCGACAGTTTTATACCCAAAATAAGTATGAGTTGAACCATTAAAAAAAGTCATCCAATATTTGTTATAATCTATTCATTTTAGAACAACCTTAAGTAAAACCTAAAATATTTGCACAAAAACCATCCATATACTTAATAAATGGGTTGAGTAAATATAGGATGTCGTACATAATGGAGGAACCAGATAAAATACAAGTGCGGTACGCTTTCTTTCTTATGTGACGTATGCTCATCATGTCGACAGACATAAGTAGTGCATAACACCAATCAGAAGTGGATGCCTGGCAGGAGAAGGTGGGAAAGATCGGATTGAAGAGAACAGGAACGTAAACAGAAAGTAGTTGTAATAACAACAAGAATGAAGGAACGATGAAGTTTGTAAGAGACAATAGATGGAAGATGTGCAAAAAGAGTGTTTAATGTATGGTTTTCATACTTTATGAATGCATTCTGTAATAAGTATTAAACAATAAATTGGCTATTCCCACTAGAGTTGTTCATTTACTACACTTATACAATAACAGTTGATTTACAAGTGTGGCATTTTCTCTGTCGAATTTTAGGAAAAAGTCTACTTTTTTCACTTATCCGTGCAGATAAAGACTACTGTAAACGAATCAGTTGAACTCTATTCTATGTCTCTGATGTAGCGTCTTTTTAAAGGGAATCATTCAAAATATTGGCTGATGGATATCAGCATGCACTTCCAATAGAACGTGACAGATACGATTGAGTCCAAAATATTGTAACGAATTCAATAATTCTAGATATCTTAGAAAATTGTTTTCAGTAAACCTGCACAAAAAGCCTTCACCTGGAATAGAAGAAACCTGGAAATGGTTGTCTCAAGTACAACTTCGGTGGTCGGTTTTGAGCACATAAAAATGAGTCTCGTCATTCAAAAAATTTTTCATAAAAGATTTCTTTAGGCGTTTCGCATAAACGAAGTATATTAGGATAGTGCATGCGTTTCCTAATGTACATTGTAATCATGAGTTTGATTTCAGAATTCATTGATTAATTAGGCCTTCTGGTAACTGTAAAATACTCTTTATTTTTAATCTATTTAACCGTTTAAAGTATGCATTAGTCAAGACGTCTCAGTTCATCAACGAATATCCAAGGAGGATTTTCAGAACCATCTGATGTTATCATTATTACCTCCCAAATATTCATAAACATACCCCACTTCCTAACCCACCGTAAATCCCTTGGGAAATCTAGGATATCCTCTGGTCGGTGAGCCTGTAGTATCGGTTGATATGTTGAGCTCATATACTTTATTCTGGATTCTGGACAAGCCAATTCACCTGTCATGTTTCGACCTTCTTAATTATTCACTCATTAACGCCGACTATTTTTAATATGAGCGTATGTGTGTACATACTTCTTATCCTATTTATCACATGTCTGTCATTTATTTTGTCTGACTATAAATATTGATTAACGATTGCTTAGAGCGAGTTGGATTACCCGCCATCTCCAATGCGTGTCATTTTTGTTTCGCTCGCTGACACTTACTCATGTGCTTATAACTTTCTGGCCTGCGTCATTGGTCAATAAAACTGTAGCTGCCGCTTATCTTTGTTTTCTGATTTTATACACAGTTAAGATTTGTATTATAACGGTTATCAGGGTGAGCGATTAGCGAAGCATGGTACTACAAGCCTATTAAGTGTAAGAAAAGATAAATTCAATTAAGGCAAACATTGCTCATCAACCACAGACTGGTAGTATTTTAAACAATGAAAAGGGTTAGATATATGAATAGGAAAGATAATAAGCTTGGAGAATTCTGAGATATTCAAGGACTTCACAGAGGTACGAAGGGAATCGAAAAGCTTTTTCGTGACATCAGAAACTCAGTAATAGAACAAAATGTTACCTGCTACCGTGTACTTGCCACCAAATTTATTCTTTCTCAAAATAAACTCCCGTCGCTAGCGTAAATATATTTGAATGTCATGTTTTTGAAATAGTCTGCTGGTGCATAGTTTAAAGGAGTCAATCTAGGGTTATTATTTTTAAAGGAAAATTTATGAAGCCTAGTATCGGAAGGTAGTACTAAACATAAAATACATTTTCAGTAAAGAGCATATCGCGTTGTCAAAATGGGGGGTATAAGTATGTAGAACCAATGAAATGCCACCTGGTCCTAAAAACGTCTTTCGGCAGTTGAGTCCCTGAGTATCGAACAGCTTACTGATCCTCATGAAGATCAAGGACAACCAACGCGCATCAGTTAATTGCACACCATGGACTGGCCTATGTTGTGATGGTCGCACTCTGTTCCTTGTACCTGCTCCTACTAATATATTTCTGTAATAACGTTGTTTTTGTTTATGGTCATCAGGGCAACCATAGTACCTGGATACGATGAACGGATAATCTGCGCCAGGTACTAACCGTGAGATGTGACTTTAATGTTAGCTGGTTGGTCACATCATTCCCTTTCAACTCTAGTAGGCCCCCAATCATTTGACACAGATCATATATGATGGTGATCAACAAGTTGATTTGAAAAACTGTCAAAACGTTGTCGTTTACTGTAACAAGGAATAAAGTTTATCAACGTGTATAGAAAAACAAAAACCTTACAAACAGCAAAAATTCAAATAATATTTAGCTAAACAGATTACTTATCTTTTTAGCCAGTTATTTTTAAAAAAAAATCACTTTATTTCCAATGATCTTTGTGTAAGGTTATTGAAGCTTTTGATATAATTATGCTCTTTACTCGTGATTCTGATGCAATGAATTCATATATGTTCACAGTCTTTTCCAGTCCTGACGTGATAGTCCATTTGTAGCTACTAGAGTACGTTTCGAACATTTAGTATTTACATTCGTTGGATTTGGAGTATAGTAGTATTTACTATAAGACACTTTGATTATTTCTCCTGGCTTTTGAATACAATTTGATAACTCAGACAGTATGTGACTACTGAGCCATTCTTACCTTCCGAATAGCTCTAATCTTTTCACACGGAATCGTGATGTTCAACACATATACCTTTTATATTCATGACATCGTGTCTTTATTTTTATGTGCCTCTCATGTATCTGTATGTGTCTGTCACTCATTATTTTATCTAATGCCTGTCTATTTGTCACACTACACATGATCTCTTTTGAGCTATATCAACTTTTGTGACGACTAGTATAGTTGGGTCAGAGAGTTTGTCTTCACCGCTCCTCATCTTTAGTGTTTTTTTCTCAATAAACGAATGCTCGAAATAAATACATCCGGACCTATACGTATGTGACATCTTATTACCACCTGTCAAACGGAGTAGATTTGGATGTAGCACACAGAATTATTTTTGATGGCATACTCCTTCGTCAGTCCAAATCATAGCAAGATCTCGAACACCTAAGAGCTCTATATCTCTGAACATTTTCGATTCTTGTTCATTCCCTTTCCAAGATCACGAGCAGATAACTTGGCCTTCTGATACGATCGAGAACGCCTCCATGACAGAAAAACATAAAGATATCGATTGAAAAACAAGTGAAGTGTATCGCTCATTGATACAGTTTTAGTTTGGGAAGGACAGGAGGCTAATGATTTGCTTCGATCACAGGACTGAAAGGTCTCCCAGTTGGGTAGACAAAAGAAGCTTCAGGCATATGCTCAAATAAGGAGTTCCACTGTTTGTCGATTCGATGGGAGAATCGGAAATTAGCTGAAAAGTGAGTTATTCCGAGCCTGTGAATTGATTAAGAGTATCCCCTCAAATTTTCGGCTTACGAAGACAATGAAATCGAGATTACTTCTGATAAAAAGTAAATATTAAATAATTAAAAAAACTTTAGTCAAATCACCTCGAGTCATTACCTCTGAATAGCGGAAATAGTTATTTGCAGCCAGAAATTCCGTCTAAATTTCAAGTTTCAGCGTCGAATAAATCCTTACTGGAAAATCTTTACATGAAAGCTCCTGGTAACACAGACACATAGGATTACGATTGGGTATGGTGTGCTACTCATCTATCGTAAAAGCTAGTCAGCTTAGATCAAACACTTCTCGACAGGTCAGATACCTTCCAAATATATCTTCGAACTCCGTCATTCCTGTTTTCTAGTTTAACTGAGTCTGATATCTCTCGACTACGAAGGTGTTACGAACAAAAGCGTTGTCAAGTACCGAATACCCGAAATGTCTTTAAGTTGAAAGTCCTGCAAACGATTTGATGAGTAATTTATCAAAGGTTATCCATGTTATTTAGATAGAATTCACGCAACTCAAACCCATATTTCTACGCACTGATTTACGCAGGTTGTATCAAGTTTAACCAGCTGAACAAAAGTATTTATTAGCAAAGTGGGTTTAAATATTGATCGTAGAGGAAAACTTAGGAGTGGGGGTAATCTTACACTCGATTTAAACAGCTAAAAATCACCAGGGTTTACGCCCAATTTAACAGGGTGTGTGTACATGACAATTTTTTGAACCTCTCACTTCCACATTAGCAACCGTCCATATATATATATATATATATATATATATATATATGGATGTGTGGGTGGGTGGGTGCCACAAAGTGCATTTGTAATGTAACCCATTAACAGATATGTCAGCGGACGAAACAGTTGTTTCTGTTGTTGATAACAAACTAAAATTTAATTAAATACTTGAAACAATCATACCGGTTAGTTTTATTAGTTTTTAGGAAGGGAGGTTATATTGAAAGTGGTGATGGAGAATAATTTGTCTCAATTTAAACGGATATGGTGTGTGGACACTCTATAGACTTTAGAGAGATAGGAATTCCGCAAATGGTTGAAATCAACTGAGTGAACGAAGTATTTTCAGTCTTTAATGCATATATAGTTAGTGGGACGGTTTTTATACCTCATCATGTTCAATTTCACATGTAAATCTGTCATGATTTATGCGGGCTACTGGATGTTATAGGCCATGCTGTTAAGTGTTTCGCCATGCTACTGGTAATGCTAATGATTGCGAAACTGGAGATAACCACAGTATACTGTCGCTTTGGATGTGTTCGGGCGCTTATTCTTTAGTGATAATCAGTTCAGGAGAAATCAGAGGAATTTTCTAGAAGTAGGGACATAAATGAGGTAACGACTGAGAAGGGAACGATCACTTTTACGCTTTGCTGTGTGCATGTGCATCTGAAGTTATAGGCGAAATTTCGCAAACTACAATAATGAACAGCGTATACTGTCAGACATTTGGTGTTGCAAATGCTTGTAGTGGTATCAGTTCCTGACCACACGACCTTTGAAGCTGAACATAAGATCACTGAGAAAACCCACATTCAAAATTTAACACGAATAGAAGATCAGAGATGGTGAACGCGGAACTATTAATAGGTAAGGCATGGCTTAGCCTTGTAGGGGTGGTCATTCTGTGTAACTCATACTTTTTCACATCAAATGTATTATTTCATCCCCAACCGAAGTGTATTCTTCTGATGTGCTAAACATTATATTGTCGACTGTCATTGTAGAACCAGTCAATACAGAAAATGATGTGACTCTCACGTAAGATCTCATAGACCAGGTGGTCACATAATGACTAAGCTGCACTATTTGGATTAGGTCTACTGTTATAGAAGCAAAGATAAATGCACTAATACCGAACTAGACCATAAATCTATATGCTTATGTGAGTGAAACTGGTGTCCGAATTAGCCAAGGAAGTATTTTGCTGCAGCGAGTAAAGAAAGGATGTATTATTGAGGAGAAATATGTGGTTTTCTCTCCTTTTTTATTCTTTGGGTTGTGACGAATAAAAACGAGTTAATTTAGAATAAATCAGTGCTTCGTCCAGAATAACTGCATGTTGGCCAACATGTTTCTATACAATGCGCAATTCTACTTGATATGTGTGTTTGTGTGCGTTGTGTTAACTTGTGTTTCTTAGTATCATGTGCCACTAGGGGGTGAGAGGGTGATTCGAACACATTAAGTTGGACCAAATCACTTGCCTAGCAATTATGGCGAGGGTGTAGTGGTATTGGTTCGTAAACACATGATCTTCAGGGCTGAGAGTGTAATTACCGAGAAGATTCACATTCTGCATGTAACACTTAGAGAAGGTGAACAATAATGAACGTGAGAGCAATCAATCGAAATGGCATGGGTTGGTCATCCATGCGAGGTCACCCTATATAACCTCTTGTTTTTCATATAAGATATATTGCTCTCTTCCCAGCTCAAATGCATTCTATAGAAATACTAGACGTCATATTGTTGATCGCTACGATAGAATAAGTCAGTGTAGTCACATGACTTCCACGTAAGATCTTATAGATAAGGTGGTTACATAATGACAGATCTACAACTTCTTGATTTGGTCTATTACTATAGTAATACTAATATCACGATACCAGGTCCATTGAATCCACCGGACAATGAAACGGCACACACTGACCTTCCTAAAGATGTCACTCCACCAACGACAGAGGAAATCAAGATGACCATCAGAAAAATAAAGAGCGGGAAAGCGGCGGGACCTGACAATATACCAACTGAAGCACTGAAGTCAGACACTGAGGTAACTGCGAACACACTTCACCTTCTATTCAGGAAGACTAGGGGGGAGGAACAAGTGCCAACAGACTAGAAAGAAGGATACCTCATCAACATACCAAGGGAAGGGGATCTGAAAAAATTTGTGAGAACTACAGAGGCATCACAAATAAATAATACATTTGTAATATCCCAATGAGTAGAAAAATTA
>NC_031495.1:49949819-49984587 GCF_000237925.1 Schistosoma mansoni
GGAGGAATCTATTTTTCTACTCATTGGGATATTACAAAAATATTATTTATTTATAACAATCTACCCAATGCTCAATTTATTCAAAATTATCAAATCAAAACTTGGTAAGGATACCTACAGAGGCATCAGTTTGGTGTCAGTACCAGGAAGAGTTTTCAATAGAGTATTTCTGAAAATCACGAAAGACTCAGTAGGCGCCCAACTTCGAGATCAACAGGCTGGATTCTGGAAGGATCAGTCATGCACAGACCGAATTGCGACATTACGGATCATCATAGAACAATCAGTTGAGTTGAACTGGTCACTATACATCAACGCCATTGACTATAAGAAGGCGTTTGACAGTGTGGATCGGAGTACATTATGTTAACTTCTTTGAAACTATGGAGTTCTTCAGAAGATTGTCAACATCATCGGGAACTCATACGACGGACTACAGTGCAGACTCGTGCATGGAGGACTGCTGACAGATGCATTTCCAGTAAGGATCGGAGTCAGACAAAGCTGTCTACTCTACCCCTTCCTCTTTTTTCTGGTGGTTGACTGGATTATGAAACCCTCGACAACTGAGGGGAAACACGGAACACAATGGACATCTCAGAATCAGTTAGACGATTTGGACTTCGCAGATCACCTAACCCTCCTATTTCATGCATGCGAACAAATACAGACGAAGACAGCAAATGGAGCAGCAGCCTCTGTATCAATGGACCCCAACATACACAAAAGAAAAAAAAGTTCTCGAATACAGCATGGAGAACACCAACCCAATCACACTTGATGGAGAAACTCTGGGAGATGCGGAAACATTCACGTACTTGGGAAGTATCATTGATGAAGAAGGAGGGTCTGATGCGGACGTTAAAGCAAGGATTGGCAAAGCAAGGGCAGCATTTCTACAATTAAAGAACATATGAAACTCCAAACAACTGTCAACTAATTTCAAAGTGAGAATCTTGAGTACGAACGTCAAGACAGTTAGTTCTACTGTGGGGAGGTGAAACGTGGAGAACTACTACAACTGTCACCAAGAAGGTACAAGTATTTATAAATAGTTGTCTGCGCAAAATACTCAAAATTCACCGGCCGGATACTATCAGCAACAGCCTTCTGTTGGAGAGGACAAACCAGCTTCCAGCTGGAGATGAAATTAGTAAAAGACGTTGGAAGTGGATGAGATATACATTAGGAAATCACCAAACTGCATCACGAGGCAAGCCCTAACTTGGAATCCAGAAGGGAAGCGGAAAAGGGGAAGGCCAAAGAACACATTACGACGGGAGATTGAAGCAGATATGAAAAGGATGAATTTTAACTGGGAGGAACTGGAAAGGATCGTCCAGGACATGTTTGGATGGAGACTGTTGTTGGGCGGCCTATGCTCCTCCATGAGGGGTAACAGGCGTAAGTGAGTAATATACTTTGATGAAAAAATGTCGCAAAATATAAAGCATAACCCATGATTTGTCGCCACTTTGGCTAATGGCTTTTTTTCAACCTGATTGACAGAACTCATGAAGGGCTGCAGGACTAGACAAATATAACATAAGTTGCTACTTAGTGATCGATTACTATAAGGGTTAAACCTCCTTATAACCTCAAAAGCCTCACTTCATTTATTTGTTTTTTTATACGAGTCCTTCCCAATTTTGGACTTCAGTGCGACTCAGCACGTAATAAATGTTAGAGAGACTGTGATGGGTTTTTTAAAAGTACCTCTACGAGTGACTGAATGTAAAAGGTAAAACTTTCAAAATCCATGTGGTTGAACACTTTTTAGTTCCTATAATATGGATCTACAAGGTAGATGCCAAATCCAATTGCTTGATCATAAGAACCCCCAACAACAATGGCTATGCAATTACTTCTACGGCCAAACGGTAATGCTAATAGACTGGCCTTCATCAATTATTTTACTGAAAACATCTGAAAAACTTAATTGCTTGGGTATTTCTTAAATACCACACTATCAACGAGGTGGTAAGTTAACGAAACTAGGACATGTGAGCTAATTTACAATGGGCAGTTCACAATATCGAAATTTTACTCAGTTCATATAAATAATAATTTTAAAGGAAATGTTCTGATATTAACTCATTTTATAGCTACCATGAGCTGTGCATGGTTTCAATTTGTTTGATTGCGCTGTTGGAGTGACGTATACTAAGCCAGCCAATCATATTTATCCACATAAACTACCATAGTAATTTAAGCGAACGTGAAGTGAGTTTGTGTAAATTGTGGAAACTCTACGTCGAAACATGTTCTCGTATTTACTGTTATTGTCCTGCATTTTGTGTTTGACGTCATGTGAAGAGAAGAAAGAAGATTACGGAACTGTTATAGGAATCGACTTAGGCACTACATATTCTTGGTAAGCCCATGGTTCCCTACCTTTATTCGTTTCTTAGCGTTGGTGTATTTCAAGGAGGCCGAGTTGAAATTATTGCGAATGATCAGGGTAACAGGATTACTCCCTCATATGTGGCATTCACTCCGGAAGGCGAGCGACTGATTGGAGATGCTGCTAAAAACCAGCTGACATCGAATCCGGAAAACACAGTTTTCGACGTCAAGAGACTTATTGGAAGAAAGTTCGATGAATCAACTGTACAGAATGACATAACTCATTTCCCTTTTTCCGTTGTTAATAAAAAGAACAAGCCGTATGTCGAAGTTCACGTTGGATCAGAAGTCAAGACTTTTGCCCCGGAGGAGATCTCTGCTATGGTGTTAGGGAAGATGAAAGAGTTTGCTGAAGCTTATCTTGGCAAAAAGGTTACTCATGCAGTTGTTACTGTTCCAGCTTATTTTAACGACGCACAGCGCCAAGCAACCAAAGATGCTGGTACAATTGCTGGTTTGAATATACTCCGGATTATTAATGAACCAACTGCTGCTGCAATTGCTTACGGTCTAGATAAGAAAGATGGTGAGAAAAATATTCTGATATTTGATCTTGGAGGAGGTACTTTCGACGTTTCATTACTTACGATTGAGAACGGAGTGTTCGAAGTAGTTGCTACCAATGGTGACACACATCTTGGTGGAGAGGACTTTGACCAACGTGTTATTGATCATTTTGCAAAGCTAATACTGGAAAAGAAGGGCAAAGATATTAAGGTCAATAAACGTGCGGTACAAAAACTGAGACGGGAAGTTGAGAAAGCCAAAAGAATGCTAAGTAAACGACCATCTACTACGGTAGAAATTGAGTCCCTTATTGATGGTGAGGATTTTTCCGAAACACTTACACGAGCGACATTTGAGAAATTAAACATCGATTTATTCTTAAAAACTTTGGAACCAGTCAAAAAAGTCCTTGAAGATGCGGGCATGAAGAAAGAAGATATTGATGAAATTATTCTAGTTGGTGGTTCTACTCAAATCCCTAAGGTTCAAGAACTTCTACGAAGTTTCTTCGAAAAAGAACTTAACACAGGAGTTAATCCAGATGAAGCAGTTGCATACGGTGCAGCTGTTCAGGGTGGCGTTATTGGTGGTGTGGAGAACACTGGAGGCGTTGTGCTTTTAGATGTATGCCCATTGACTTTGGGTATTGAAACGGTTGGTGGTGTCATGACGAAACTTATTCCAAGAAATACAGTTATTCCAACGAAGAAGTCGCAGATATTTTCTACAGCTGCCGACAACCAGCCGACTGTCACAATACAGGTATTTGAGGGTGAACGAGCTATGACAAAGTTCAATCATTTCCTTGGCAAGTTTGACCTGACAGGTATTCCTCCGGCACTTCGTGGAGTCCCACAAATTGAGGTGACATTTGAGATTGACGTCAACGGCATACTTAGAGTTTCCGCAGAAGATAAAGGGACCGGTAGTAAAAACAAAATAGAAATCAACAAAGACCAACATCGCTTAGATGCAGAAGAAATCGAAAAAATGATTAATGATGCAGAACAGTTTGCAGCTTCAGATAAGAAGTTAAAGGAGCGTGTTGATGCCAGAAACGAATTCGAAAGTTCTGCTTATACTCTAAAATCTCAGATTGCAGACAAGGGTCAACTTGGGGAAAAACTTAGTGCTGACGACAAGAAGAAAATCGAGAAAGCTATTGAGGAGGCTATTTCATATTTAGACGGTAATCCACAAGCTGAGGTTGAAGAATTAAAACAGAAAAAGAAAGCTTTCGACGACATTGTCCAACCTATAATTTCCTCATTATATCAGCAATCAGGAGCTCCTCCCCCAGCCCAGCCTGAAACGGAAAGAGATGAACTGTAAATGTTCGGCTTTGTTGTATCCCCTGTATAATACTCCAATGTGTCTTCACCTCCATTTTCGTTTGTTTGACAAAAGATATATGCTTGTTTTTCGAGTCTAGTTTTCTTTATAATAAAATGAAAGGTCACGCTTATCGTCATTTTGGTTTATTCGGGGGTTCATGCACTAAAACTTAATCCCCTTGGTGTGGGTGTTTGTCGGATGCTTTGAAAACGGCGTGTAGTTGTGTTATCGCTTCGTTCCCTCATGTCTTCCAACTCGCTGATAGTGTGCACTTTATAAACATATGAACAGGCTAACTGGGGATAAGTAGTAACTGAGATAACGCCACCGATCTGCCATTCGGGAGTAAGTTGAGCTTCTGAATTGTGGAAAGATTTTGACTGAAATTCATTTGTTGTCTCGCGTCGCCTAACTAAGGTAGCCAGCTGACCATCTAACGTGTACGGTTCGAGCAACGAGTTCTTAGCTCAAGCACTTCGTACTAAGGGTAGTACTAAGTAGGACCCAGATACTCAGCTGTGACTGTTTGGTTTGTATCACATGCGAGGAATAATTGTCCACTGATCTACAGCTCAGCCCCTTATTAAACCGACTTAGTTATTGGTCTGAGTCGTTGGTGCAGGCAAATTAGACCCGCATGTGTTAGTGTTCATACGTAAAGTATAGCTGGTCTCACAATGTACGTTAGGAGACACGTAGAGTGACGTAATATAAATAGGGAGCTAAAGTGCTAACCGATCTCGAACAGTATTACTTGAGTCCCCTAACTTTATAATAGTCTCACAGACCTCAGCCAGAATATCTTCACGTGTTTGCGAGGCTTAAGTTAGATTTTGTTGACTAGTAGCGTGTCGCGATTTACCGGACTTCGAGTTTTACTGAGTGTCGAGGTAGGTGTTAGCTTATTAGGTCTAAGACACATCAATATCAGCCTGTCAACCCACTTGACACATTTTCCTAACTTCGACGTTACTAACTTGTTCGTTTTAGCAGATCCGAACAATCCAATGGGGACATTGTCGAAGTACTGGACTGGTCGTTTGTGTAAGGTTCCGAACAGAAGTCGGGTGCTAATCTACTCACATTTTGCAAATATAAGTTGAAGTATGTTGTGCTAATGTTAATCTTAAACTGGGGCAGAAAGTATGTGGATCTGTAGACTTGCGTTGAGTAAGGTGTCTTGCTCATGTACTGTATCGCCTGACTGACAACGTATAACACCTTGTCTAGATTAGAATCAAGTAAAAAATCTGGCAGTGATTAAACAGTACGAAGCCACTAAAGACGGTCTGAACCATGTAGACTGCACTAATAGATGAGCGTGGGAAGCAGTTACTGCGATTGCATATAAACTATCTCAAAAAGGTCACTGGCTTGAAGGGGTTGATTAGTACATATATTATGCATTTTACTACTCATTGTTTCTTTAACTTTCCTTTTAGAATATGTTTCTATCGAAGTTGACTTACTCCTACAGTACGATGTGTAATAGTCTACGTGAGGTCCTGCGCTTTTAGGCCCGTTTAAATTTTTTTATAAGAATTATAGTGCTCTGAGACTTGTCTGAAGTAGGAATACACATATGTAATAGTGTTGACCGATATTTCGGTAATGTGGCGAATTTGACTTAACGAACATGTGATCATCAGTAAACTTCAGGGCCTATGGGTCCTGTTATCAAACCTAAATAATGCGAGATATAGAGAATGATAATTAGCACTGAATTCCAAGGATTGTTACTCAAGTTTGTTAACAAACAAACAATTGAAGTCTTAATAGACGTACTTTGCTAATGCATAAAGTACTATCTTAATAATTAGAATGTGGTTATTCAGGTTCTATCGTATCTTTCCAGTTTTCGCTCAAAGTAACTAAAATTCAGTACATTGTAATCTCTTTAAGGCAGAGCAAAAACAGTGTTTTAATCCCAATGTTGCGGGCTTAACAAGTAGTTAGTACGGGCTTAAGTCTTGATCGTAGGCTGTATAGTTATAAATAGATTCCTACAGACAACTTTGTTGAAGTCTATCGGTATTGCGTTGGAAATCTATTTTGTATAATTGCGAAATTATTCTAAGACCAAATGATAATTTTTGTCTACTAAGGTCATTTTTCTGATTTGGGATAGTATTATTTTTCAAATGATGATTTCGTATTAACAAAAATAATGATTATTTGTAATACTTCGATGAATAGGAAATTGGATTCTTGACATTTCAAGACTTCGTGTAGGTCGCTTCTTCATACAATAAATAAATAAATGAACTGAATCAACACGGGTTTGATTTGTCCTTTTCTTTTAGATGAAACTTCTGTACAAACAAAGTGTTTCCACAAGCTTACTAAGTTGTCTTCTAATATAGATGAGTTTCTTGGTGCTGACATTAAAGTTGACTTCAAACCTAGTCATAATAAACTTGTTGAAAAGACTACCTAGTTTTCTTTGCTTATCATACGGAATTCTTATGTAAATTTGGCTAATCTGTCCTAGAATCTACTCTCTTCACAATGTCTCAGACATTTACCCTATCATCGAACCTATTACCTTTAATCCTCAATAGGGGCTAGTTCATGCTTACATCATTATATTCGAATGCAAAGATCCTCATTTTAAGTTGTATTCAGTCTGCAACTCCACTGGTCACAGTTTTTCGTGAAAACTTCAGTTCTTCAACGTCTAGTTAGCACACTTCATTGTTATCATCGTTTGGAATGAATAAAGATAGTATTTGTGATATAAACTTAACAACCTCTATTAATCTTTTAAGCTGAAATGGAAATTTCAAAAAGTTTGATATTATTAAAAAATGATTTTATAATTATATATATATATATATATATATATATATATATATATATAAATTCAATAGGTAACTCAGGGTTTTCAAATCGTTTATAAAACTCTGAATGAATACACAGTCTGTATTGTAGATTAACTCCCTAAGAAGTTATAGAAACAAACACTATAGTGAACTTTGGTTATGTCTTCCAAAAGTAAAAATATATGACTTGCATTGGGGCTTGTGTGATCAGACCGTTATTACGGGATCACTGGTATATTTTTTTATCCGACTACTAATTTGTTTACCCGATGCCTGTTGAAACCAAGATCTATCTTACCAGGGACCACTAAACAATGACTGGGGCCTTAACCACTGTTGATCCTGGTTCTACTTCCGATCCAATGTCTAATTTGAAGATTAAAATATGGAGCAGATAAGGTATCTATTGTATAGCCTTTCAGTTATATGACTCAGTCGATACAATAATACGGAGTAAATGGGGAGACTATAATTCATGGACGATGTTTAAGCGAAGCCAAAGTGACCTTGAGAATGTCTACCTACTTACTAGGGCTAAATGAGGGTTATAAAGCGGTTTCAGGAATAAGGAGTATGATTTACAGTTGATGGTTAGGGTTAAGAATTAAATTTACGATTTTTCATCACGAACTGACACCAGCGGAAATGCCAAGACACTATTTAGCCAAATGTGTTGGTGAATTTCGCTCCAGAATCCAAGACCTGTTATCCTAAATCTGATTGGTTCGTCCACAAATTATAGTCTCGCCGATTCAATTCCTGGCCACTCAGAAGAAGTGACTTATATTAAATCACGAAACTTCGGAAATACAAGATCTCTAATCATTGGGATATAACAAAAAGTATATTTATTATCCACATATTAACATGTTTAAGAAATTACAATGTACTTATAAGTATGTTATAAGTGACAGAAAACTATTTAATAAGTCTGTAATTAATTGACTTCAAGGAAGTAGAACATACATCAATATATTATACACGAAATGAAAGATTACAGCCAGAAAAATATAAGGACATAATAATCCAAGTATCTAACAGTTGTATAATAAAAATATAAACAATTATCCTTTCTAACATAATTTTAAAAGTTACGACTTTTACAATACTCACTTCGTTATAACAGCTTTACAGATTGCAAATCAAAACTGAAATAATTCTAGAGTGACAACGACATTTCCGCCAATTTTAGAATGTGAAAACAAAAATGAAGAAGAATGGTAATCAATTAGTAGTTTGTAGAAGATAACCTGGGTATTCATAATCAAATGTTTCAAGTGTTTGAAATTTCCACACCTATACTTAACACATTGTTTATTGATTGAACTTGAAGTCTGATTAGTTGTTAAATATGATAGTCAGGACATTGAATATAAAGTAGAGCTTGTCTTTCAACCATAACCTTTTAAAGTTTATACTGTAGTGGCTTTGCTTTGTTAACCAATTACCTTTGTAACGATTATTATATAAATCCTACGGTGTTTGATATCAGGTTATAAGAAGCAACAATTACAGTTTATTAACGGAGAGCATAGACAACAAAGTTGTAAGCACAGGAAGAACTTGAAGCACAGAGGAGAATGTGTGTATGCGAGCGAATACAAATATATAGTTAAATAGAATAAGGCTCAGCTAAGCAAGGCAAAGGCTAATAATAAGACTAGTGTACATAATACACATGGGGAAGCGAATGAATCATCGAGTGATACTTAAGCGACCAACATTTCGGCTAGAGTCTGTCATGTGATCAAGCGTAAACCTTTATACAGATACGATAGTGATCATAATAGTACAAAGAAATATGCGAATTGTTACTGTCCGAACAACATTATCTGTTAAGTTAATAAAAGGGCTTAACCAAAATTAACCATAATCGAAATTGATTGTAGGAGTGCTGCTATAATACTTAATTAGGTCCTTAGACCCTTTCGTAACTATGACTAGAGGTATTTCACCAAACAGTTAGTTATTTTTATATTCAAATTTGAGGTTAACACTTAATAAATGGAAAACCTGGAAGTACTGGACGGCCGTGGTTTGACCTCCACTGGTCTCGCAAGTGCGGGATCATGGATGCTCACTGCTGAGGAGTCCCATAATAGGACGAAACGGCCGTCCAGTGCTTCCAGGTTTTCCATGGTGATCTAGCTTCAATTGACTCACGCTTTCAACTATGAAAATACTAAATATCCACAAAACCCCTTCTGATATTTAATAAATGATTTAGGAAGTAGTGTAAACTTAATTATTTATCACGTTCAATAAAATACCGATTCATGATAAGAAAACCATTTCTAAAAAACCTTATGGGTGGAGTTATTTTTTCATCATTACATATAGGTTCCATAGGGTCAAATGTTTACAAATTTATAAATACACAAAGGTGTTTTATTAATATTTGATTTCCTAACATTTGCAAAGAAATAAAGCCTTGCGACTGTTATATTTCTCATACTGAGTAGTAGAAGTGGTTATAAACTATCGTGTTCAATAGTTCTATCCATTTCACTTTTCTAAAGGCATTTTTATCCATCAAATCTAACCAACAGCTGATTGATGAACGTCCTTTGGTCTTTCTATGTCGTACTTAGTAAATGAAATGCAGTTTTATTCTGTAGAGATAAAAACAGTCTTGTTTTGCGATTGAAAGTTTGCGAAGATTTATTGGAGCCTTAGCCATACGAAAATTCAAACCCCCATTCTATATTCAAAAACAGTTTGTCCTCACCTTAAACCTACCCTGGTAATATTAGCTTATTATCCAGAGTGATTAGTCATTATATGTGAAAAAATTATATTTAAAATAGTCTCAGCGATTGAAATTTAAATAATTCCAACGTTTCGTCCAGCTAACTTGTCTGGACTTCACATTATTTTCATTATTGTTATTAGCCTTGTCTCCTCTTATCCCACATTTCTAGTCTAGTTGACCTTTTATTTTTTAAATGTAAATGCTCTTAACAAGTATATGTGTGATCACATTGTTCGAAATGTATTGCGCTAATAGATCACATAGTTCTGATAATTTTCGTCTTCTTATTATACTATCGAAATTTATCAAAGGAACTAATTGCTTTAAGATTTATTCCTCATTTCGTGCTTATTGTGTACGTCTGAATGCACTATCTTATAACAAATTGTTTATATACTTTATGTCTCTTTTTAACTTGTAGTATATTTTACAAATAGTATGCAAATTTCACAACTCCACCTATAGCCCTCCTAGGGTTACTGCTGCCCCCCAAGCCCACACAAGGAAGGAGGGTTGGGCATGGGGTCAGAAATCATCTCCCGCAAGAAACAATCTTGCTAGAAGAGCGCTAACCAGGATAAATAAATAAAACTCTGTCCGCCAAGTTAAAAGAACTATGACGCCTCATGGTGAAAGCTGAGATTCTTCGAAGTCACGGGGCCGATGCCTCTTCTTACAACCAGAGCAACGATTATTGTGTGTAAATGGAATGTCCGGATAATGTGGAAGACCGGAAATGAGGAGATATAACTTGACGGTGTCCGGAACTAGTGAAACCCATTAAAGCCAAGCTGGACAGAAAAGAAAGGATTCGGGAGAGATGCTTCTGTACTGTGATCATGAAGAAGAAAATGTTTCGCAAACACAAGCAGTTGCACTGATGCTATCCAAAGCAGCACGTAAAGCATTTAGGGCTGCGAATCTCATAGACCCAGAATCATCAAATCATCCCTCAAGACAAAGGAGGGAATTACGATGAATATTATTCAGTGTTATGCACCCACCAATGATGGTAATGAAGATGACAAAAATCACTTTTATGAGAGGCTGCAATCGACCATAGCTCAGTGCCCAGGAAAGGATCTGACCATCCTGATGGGAGACCTAAACGCCTAGGTCGGAATGGACAGAACCAGATATGAAGATATCATGAGACGACATGGACTCGGAGAAAGGAACAAAAATGGAGAGAGAGATTTACGAATTTATATGCCTTCAACAAAACGATTATAAGTAGTACCATTCTCACCCACAAATGCATATACAAAGTTACATCAGTTTCACTCGACCACACTGCAGAAAATTAGATCGATCGCACCTGCATTGATAAAAGGTCCAGAATATTCACGAAGAACATGAGAATAAAAAGAGGAGTTGATTAAGCTTTAGATCACCACCTACTAGTTGCCAAAACGAAACTGAAGAAGATGGAATATAACTGCCTTTGGCAGCCTTCTACTTACCTTGTAGATGACAATGAATACAGAGTCCTCTTTGATTGAGTGTCCTGTGTTCACATAGTGTTTGATGGTTGAGCCATTTAGGCTCCTTTTTAGACTAGCCGGATTGAATTCTTTCGGACAAAGAACACATCGAACGAACTGTATCCCTGGATCCATGTAAACAGGTAAATTGATATTGATAGTCTAAACAGCAGATGTATTTTGCCTAAATCAATAGAAATCACGGATGTTCGAAAGATCTTTTCTTTCAGATAGTGATTTCACACGAATGTACACTCACAGTCCTGCTTGGGATAGGACCCAAGATCTTCAGTTTTCATACCAATCACTACACTACTAAACTAATAATTTTATAGTATCCTAC
Source organism: Schistosoma mansoni (assembly GCF_000237925.1). Taxonomy (NCBI): domain Eukaryota; kingdom Metazoa; phylum Platyhelminthes; class Trematoda; order Strigeidida; family Schistosomatidae; genus Schistosoma; species Schistosoma mansoni. The sequence continues at coordinate 49,961,469 of NC_031495.1, forward strand.
TAAGATAATTTAGTAGTTACAGTCTGTTCTTTGTCGTACTCCATATTCTTGAGGATCCTGGGTTGATTCTCAATAGTAGAAATTTGCCTTAATATAGAAAGGATTAATGTTTAAACGCTTTTTAACCAACCATTCCAATTATACAAATATGTAATGTATTTGTGAAAACAGTCAGCTGATGGTAAAATTATAAGCTGTCAAGCGCCCGTTTTCTAAGATAATTCTAAATAATTTTCTTGGAACACATATCCTGATGTTTTATATTTAAAAATAACTTGGAGGTCTCAACAATCATCAGGGTTAGGGAGAAGGAATTAAATGTATTGAACCCTTTGAATTAATAGAATATACCAAAAACTCAGTATGCTAATAACTCAATAGAATACATATAAAGCAAAATGCCAAACATTGGTCAGATAAAATATACATCTCTATATCAAGGGGAAAACTGTAGACTTCTTCAGATCTGGAATGTTAAACAAATGGTTCGAGTTAATAAAGCTGTGAAACAGGGTACCTCTGAATTCCTTCATTGTCATTAGAATATCTACTTCACAACTTGGTAGCTTTCCTTTTCAGGTACCTCTAGAAGAACCCTTTCATGGTGTGGGCGACCGGGAAGTGAAAACCGCCCTCATACCTCGAACAGCACCCAAGATCACTTTATTCATAATGAATTTTACTCTTCGATTCCTATTATTCCTCCCACCTCGACTTTCAACTCTAAGCTTCCTCTTTCGGCTTCCTCCTTAAATATCACTATAACCAACGATTCTAGTGCGCAAAACACTGTTCCATGTCTACTGAAACCTCGCTCCAAACTACACGTTGGTCAAGAGTAAGTTCTAGGAACAACTGAGTTACATTTAGCCAGTTCTGAAAACGAGGCTGAGCTAGATATTGTTTGGAAAGATATACAAACAGCTGTAGAAACATCAATAACAACTATTAGTAATTTAAACCAAAAGGTTACAAAAGACCAATGGATTTCTTCCAAGTCTATTTCACTGATGGATTCTCGTAAACTCATCCGATCAGTCTTTGAACACGATGACGAGCGAAAACAAATCAGATCTAGGTTAACCTAAAGTCTACTGAACGATCGTGAGCAAAAGAAATGGAAAAGGCAGCGGCTGTAGGCAACACCAGACAACTCTTCAGACTAATAAAAAAACCGGAATTAATAAGTCAAGTGTAAGTGAGACAATCTCAGAAAAAGACGAGACTCTTATCTGTTCTCAGCCCAGATGTTTAAACGATGGGCGGAACACTTTAGGGAGCAGTTTAGCTGGCCTTCAGCTACTCTACAATTACCTACCATTCCCAAACAGCCTGAATGGAACGTTGAAGTAGGTCCCCCAACTCTAGCAGAAGTTCAAAAGGTTACAGCTAATCTGAAACGAGGAAGAGCAGCTGGTCGAGATAGATTAACTCTAGAGGTCTTTAAGGATGCTGTTCCAATTTTAACGATTAGGTTGACTAATAGTTTAGCTAAAATATGGGAGTTGCACGTAATCCCATCCAACTGGTCACAATCTCTGATTGTCCCAATATATAAAAAGGGGTCAAAATCATCCTGCGATAACCATAGAGGGATTAGTCTGACTAATATAGTATCTAAAATACTAGCCTCAATCATTATCAGGCGCCTAACTAAGACTCGTGAACTGCAAACACGAGAAAATCAGGCTGGCTTCAGACCTGGTCGTGGCTGTATCGACCACATATTCACCATTCGTCAAGTTTTAGAGCACAGACACGTTTATCGGCGTCCGACAATGATAGTTTTTCTTGACTTGAAAGCAGCATTTGACTCTGTAGACCGAGAGGTTCTTTGGCAGTGTCTGTCAATGAAAGGTGTACCTCAGAAGTACACAAACCTTGTGAAGGCTCTTCACTCGGACAATACCAGTCGAGTGAGAGCTTATGGCGAACTGTCATCTGACTTTACAACATCAAGTGGTGTCCGACAAGGTTGTTCGTTTAACTTCATCATAGACCTACTACTGGAAATAACGTTCTCATCGAGTGAATTTTCAGGAAGCTCCACTTATCGACTTAGAATACGCAGATGACATAATCCTGTTTGGTGAAGACACTGATAAAATGCAGGGACTTTTGGTAACACTGAGTAACAATGCCGGGTTATTTGCAATGAGATTCTCTTCCTCTAAATTTAAATTGTTGCTCCAGGACTGGCCTGCATCAACACCTGAACTAAGGATAGGAAGTGAAGTAGTCGAACGCGTCGACAACTTCACTTTTCTTGGAAGTCTGATCAGCCCTAATGAGTTGGTGTGTGACGAAATCTCAGCACGGATGCAAACAGCTCGTTTGGCTTTTGCCAATTTACGTCACCTATGTCGAAGGCGAGGTATCCTTCTATCAATTAAGGGACGAGTATACTGCGCAACAGTTCGCTCTGTTCTACTTTACGGCTGCGATACGTGGCCTTTAAGAGTAGAAGATACTCGTAAACTACTATTATTTGACCACATATGTCTTAGAAATATTGCCAGAATCTACTGGGATCACCGGGTAAGTAACAGTGTGGTTAGACACAGGGGATTAGGGAATGATGGTAAATCAATTGATGAGGTTGTGAATCTTCATCGACTGAGATGGTTGGGCCACGTGTTATGTATGCATGAACACCGATTACCACGACGTGCAACGCTGACTAGTATTGGGGATGATTAGAAGAGAGTTAGTAGCGGCCAAACCAAAACATGGCATCAGTGCTTGAAGCCACTAACCTCTAGTATGAGCCATGTTGGTAGATGCAGACTACTTGGTTGGGGTCCGCGTGACTATCGTAACCAATAGTTGAAGACCGTGTGACATGGCTCGTAATGGCGTAGGTGTATACACTCCCTATCTTCCTTTGAACTATGAGATTGAAATTGCTTCATACCTGTCTTTCTTCCTGTACTATATCCTTATATACAATCTTTCTTTTATATATTACCACCACTAAATTATCTACTTCTATGAATTCGGTGTTCATCATGTTGTGCTAATGAGGTTGTGGCAATTTGGATCGATGCATATGTGCCTGGTCATACGTTGTAGCTGACTGACTGACTGAATTTGATGGGTGTTTGTTATTTAATTTCATATATTCTCCCCGGTAATTAGTTTGGTGTATTCATTTTCACAAAGCAAAATCATTCGTTTAATTGCTGATCATATTCGTCGCTTAACCTTCAGAATTCCTTTAATTGATGTAAAACTGTAAAATTCAGTCAACTAACTGTATTGTAACCTGTGAATACAAATTAGTCTTCATTTTATTGATGATAATTTCAAAATTGATTTGACCTATTTTATTATACTATTCGTACACTTTGTGATGTATATGTTGACTATTCCTATTGTAAATGTTTTATGCAAATACTTAAAGTACTTATTAACTTGTCAGTTACAACTTAGGTTGAAAAAATATCTTATCTTACATTTTGAAATACTTGGTCGACATATGTACTGTCGAACCCAGTTTTTTTCATAGTTGAAATCATGAGTCAATTGAAGCTAGACTACCATGGAAAACCTGGAAGCACTGGACGGCCGTTTCGTCCTGTTATGGGACTCCTCAGCAGTGCGCATCCACGATGCCGTGCTTTCGATGCACTGAAATTCATCACTCTGTTTGACATTTGTTGCAACTTCGACACCACGTCCCTCTGCTTGCCACTTAACAACATCATTGTGAGTAGCGTCCACTACAAAAGCTCAAATATTTCTACTTCATTTATTCATACTTTTACTTTCCGTTTCACAGCCTCAACCAACCTGATAATTAACAGTTACCGTTCTCATCATACAAGCTGTACTAAACAGTCTACAACATTTTTTTATAAGTATTATAAGGCTGCAAATTACATGTATTATATGAGCTTTAAAAAAAACAAAATTATATTCTCACAGATGAATGAGAATGAATTGATTTACATTTCAACCAAAAATGTGTCAATTACTAATTAGTCAAACATAAAAAGTTCAACTTTGCACTAGAATAAATGTGTCACTTTGACTTTTTTCAATGAGTGCATTTATCGAACGTAACAATTACAAAACATGAAAACAATAAATTAATCTACTAATTATATATAACTAAGAAATATTTTGTATTATAGTTCTTTTTATAATTTTCCATGTTGAACTTCTAATTGCATACTTTCAAATGCATCACCTAATGTTTTACGAAGTTCAACCAACTTTTGATCAATATCCTCTATTTCTTTCTCGAGTTTATCCTTTAATTCTTGTTTCTGTTGTATGGCATCTTTAAGATTCTTACGTTTTATGAAAGAAGCCTTCTGACGTTCTGATGCTGCTCTAAAATAAAAAAAGTCGTCAAGAGAAATTTTGAAAAAGAACTTTGAGAATCAATAAAGTAAACTTTTTGCCAAAATTACGGTAACTATTGATAACAACGTGAAAATATTGTAGTACGAAACAAATGACAGATCAAAGCAATTCGAAACATGGTCCAACTTTTGTTTGAATTATGTTCTTACTTTAAATCAAACGGCTTAGCTGAGCTTGGTGAAGATCCTGATCTAATGCACAGTCTTTTTGAAACTTTCAATATCAATTTATCATGTTAAGCAAACGTTTATATCTCTAAATGTTGCTTCAGGAGTAATCTGTCCCAACATCTAGACTAATTGTAGCAAAGAAATAATTTGATCCATCAACTATTCCATTCATAATGGAAGTTTTCTTGGCCTTAGTTGGTTAGTGGTTGATGAAACCTCCGGACTGATTCAGAAGGCTTATTCTGCTCTTGCCAATATATATATATATATATATATATATATATATATATATATAATCCCGATTTTCCGATGTTATCCTCCCCTAAAAAATAACGTTGAATCTCCATATCCCCACGTTACGAATAATGTGGCTTTATTTAAAGCATATTTCTCACATTGACTAAGTGATCCACTAGAATTAACTACATGGTGAGGATAAACAGCATTTTATACGAAATTATGTGAACTGTAATTACGTTTGAATTCATTTAGAACTTGTGTTACACGTTGATCAAGTTTTCCACCAGAAATAAAAACATTATGAGGGCAAACATCATTTGATATGATATTATCAGAATATGATTCTTCGGCAATATTGTTCTCAAATTTATTGAGAATCACATTAGAGGATAATAAATCATTAGAGAAATCAGCACTTATCAAAAGTGCATCAGATTTCCGATCATGATTTGATTTATTCAACATACTTTTCTCATTTTTATAAGAAATCTCATCAAAAATATGTAAATTATTAGGGCAACCCATGTCTGGTAAAATAACATGAGAAATATGATAAGTTGATTCATTAGAAACTTTTGTCTCACAGTAATTTTGAGTTTCATTTAATACATTTATATTCATTGAGGTGCTCCGATTATTTTGTAAATATGAGTTCCTTCAGCTTTCTCCACAAATATCACGTGAATCATAAGTTTGTTTTGGCTGTAGTTTATTTTCAGAGGTATCCAGGGCTAATAGGGCTTTCTTTAATTCTGGTCTTAGAGATTCCTTTACAGAATCTTCTATATCTTGGTCCTCTAGTATTGCTACGATTTCATGTGCATTTAACAAGACATTCTCTTTCAGTGAGCTGGACAATTCACCAATTTTACATTCTGCTTCGGGCACAACTGTATTTGAACACACTACAGGGCATATTTCCGAACACAACTAGCACCAACCGAATTACCCTTGACGGTGAAACTCTGAAAAAGGTGGAAACCTATACATACCTGAGAAGCATCATTGTTAAACAAGGAGGATTTAATGTAGATGTGTAGGTACGAATTGGTAAAGCAAAAGGACATTCCTACTACTGGAAAATATATGGGATTGAAAGGACTGTCACTCAAGATCAAAGTCAGAATTTTCGACAGGAACGTTAAAACAGTTTTATTGTATGGAACTGAAACTTGGAAGACTACCACCACCATTAACAAAAATGTACAGGTATTTATAAGAAGTTGTATACACGAGATACTCCATATCCACTCCCCAGATACCATCAGAAATAACCTACTGTGGCAGCGAGCAAGCCAGCTGACGACTGAAAAGGAAATTAAGAGAAGACGGTGGATGTGGATAGGGTACACTCCCCAGAAACCATTAAACTGAACTACAAGCAAGGTTCAACTTAGAATACTCAAGTTAGAAGGAAGTGTAGACCATCAACGTTGATGATCTATGTCGAATGGTTGGGGGCCTGCCAGAGTTAGACGAGAATGGTGACGAACCAACTAACGCTGAAGTCACACCTCGCGACCAGCACCTTACGTGGATTGCCCCATCGACGCATCAAGGGATCATGGATGCTCTGAAGACTGTACAACACAAAGAATGTTATTACGAAAATATATTAGTTAAAGTAGATACAAGCGAAAGTAGAACCACTGCCGCATGGGCCAGTCCATGGCGCATTATTGACTGATGCGCGTTGACTGTCTTCGACCTTGACAAGGATCGATGATCTGTTCGATATTCAGTGACCCAACTGCCAGATGATTTGGCTAGGGTTCAGTGACATTTCACTGGCCCTACAGATGCAATGGAGACTAAAGGAAACAAGGTGCCGGGAACTGGACACAAACATCAAGATCATGTATAGCATTCGGCATCAACTGTAAATGAGAGCTAAGGATTGAGTAGCCTGGAGATCCCTGATCGGTGATCTATGCCTCATGAACTTTAAGGGGCTTTAATAAGTAACTATAAATGTGTCACAAAATTTAGTTTTAAAAAAGTATGAGTTGTAGTATGTACATTGTAGTCATATTTTCCACGTATATGACCTCATAGATGTCAGAGAGAGAAAATAAAACACTTATGACCCACTTGATCTGTCTTTCCTCTTTTTGACTAGATGCTTGGGATATAAGTAAAGTGAGAGAAGACACAGTAACATAGTATCATCAGTAGCGATTAAAATAAAAAGCCTCTACAGCAACGATTACTAGTGATTAACATCGATCAATTTTGATAAAAATTACTGAGATCAAAATGTACAATAGTGAACGCTTACTCCATTTGTCTGTTGATATAATCAATTGAATCAGTACAGAAGAATCCATCCTGATTGGATTCGCGTAAATGGTCCAGATCGTTGTTGACAACAGATTTTGAAACTTCATGCTCCTCCTTATTGTTGCCCTAATTTAGAAAGAAATATCGTATCATAAAAAACAAACTCCATGGAAATGTGTTACCTTCGAAAATTCTGTCTTTACATTTTCTGAATGTTTATAAGAATGATTTTGATACATTTCATTCAGTAAATTATTCAAAGCTTGAATGAATTCCTTTTTGGCTAACTGTAAAAAACAAGCATTTAATTTACGTTGTAAAAGGAAATGATTCTAATAAATATGAATTACATTCGTTTCATTTCTTTGTTGTTCCCATATTTCAAAATCTATTTGATTCTTAAAATATTTAGTCAGACAGGTATTTCTGAAATTGAAATAGTAAATTTTGATTATTACAAATTGAATATTGAAAAAATAAATGATTGGAATACAATTTAAATAATCTTCGAGTATTTGAAAAAATTATAAAATGTAATCAATATAGATGATCTGTAGAGATTGATGTGTTACTACCTGATGAAGTGTTCAATACCAATATTTACCTTGCTCGTTCGAATGAATCTTATTTACTTATGAAGTAAATCATGAATGTCTTGTGTGTAACAGATATAATTTCTTAGGTCGATCTTGTATGTATTGGGAGTTGACGTTGATGGTAGTTTTGAAGGAGATTTTCAACAAATAGACTTTGCGTTGGCCAGTGAACTGTAATGTTTCAAGTAGCGTTTGTGTGGTATGTAAGTGGTGTTGTATCCTCCAAAAGAATTGGTGGATAAATGCACACATATATATCATGCAGATGAATGAGTGAATGAGCTATTATCTTTTCTTCTCTGCATATATATATATATATATATATATATATTGTTGAACAACAGAAAGCTATTTCAATCCATATCTCAGGTTAAGTAAATTTCCTTTTATTTACAACTTAAAATATCTTTCCATTCTATGTTCATACTCTATTAGTTGAGTTTGATAAACCTTTGCTTAACCGTAATTTAAGTAAATTTCTGTTGTTACGATTGTTGACCTAATAGCTTTGTATATGTTCTGTAAAGCGTTTGTGAAATTTTAGTACCAGTTGAACAATAACATTGAGAAAAATAATTACGTCAAACTAGTTCTGTGATAATAGATAAATTACCATATTTGGAAAATTCAAAGTAAGAATACTTAACATTAATTAATCATTATCTTTTAATGAATTTCACCGTAATCTTTTTATGAAAATCAAAATTCCTCAGATTACAACATATAACCTCTTTGATACCATTACTGATTTGTGGTACATATGTAAGATATAATAAGGTTGAATTCGTAAGGGCTAATGAAATAAACCTGAAACGAATTAAACTGCTGTTCAAGGACCAAATCTCTTCGATGTGAATAGTCAGTACTGTCTGCTTTTTCAAAACACCTTTCAGATTTCAACAAGGAACTTAAAAAACTACATAGTGAACAGTTCAATCTTTTAATTGTTTAAAGTAAACGCTATTTCTAAATGTAATCGATACTTTTTTAACTATTGTTGTCACATGGAATCAAATAAGATGCTTCCATTATTCACTGACATTAAATTGTAACTCTTATGCTGAAATTAGGTGAACAGGATTTGAAGAAACAATCTTCTCTTTTTCTTGTTTATGAATATATACTAACTACTGCTTTATGTCAATTTGTGCATGCTTGTCAGAAATGTACTTAAACAAGCCCTCACATGGAATCCTGAAGGCCAAAGGAGAAAAGGAAGACTAAAGAACACATTACGCCGAGAAATGGAGACGGAAATGAAAAGAATGAACAAAAACTGGATAGAACTAGAAAGGAAAGCCCAGGACAGAGTGGGTTGGAGAATGCTGGTCGGCCGCCTATGCTCCATTGGGAGTAACAAGCGTAAGTAAGTAAACCTTGTAAACGTACATATTTAAATTCATAGATATATAATCAAGTTCAATGATTAATTGACAAATAATATCTTCTAATTTAGATTTTGTTTTCAAATCATTTAAATGATTCTGCAAATCTTGATAAGATTCTTTGAAACATGAAGTAATCCATTTATCATCATCATTATCATCAATACCAGTTTCATTATAATATTTATTCTCACTGGATACAATATCTTCATTATTCATTTTCATTGTACTATGTTCAATTTCTTCAATTCCATTGATTTGTTGTAAACATGTTTGTTTTAAATTATTCAACTTATAATTAAAAATTTTTTCAAATAACAATGTTTGTTGATTCGAATTACAACTATTTAAACAAATCCATATAATTGAACTAGATAACCATTCAGTAGTTAATTGACATATTATAGATCGTTTCTTATCAATTTTATTAACATTATTAACTAAATTTAAATTTAATTCAAATAATCTTTGATTTAAAATTTGTTGTATATTTATAATTAATTTTAATGTAGATTGATCATTGAATTGATTAGTTAAATTTGTTTGATCAAATCTAAGAGTAAGATAGAACAATTTATGTAAACAAAGAAGAGATTACATAGAATTTGATTTTAAAATGAATCAATAATAATAATTGAAATCATGAATCAATTAAAGCTAGATCACCATGGAAAACCTGGAAGCACTGGACGGCCGTTTCGTCCTATCGTGGGACTCCTTAGTGGCAGTGCGCATCCACGATCCAGCCTCGCGAGATTCGAACCCAGGACCTACCAGTCTCGCGACATTGCACTTAACCGATAGACCACTGAGCCAGCATCAACGGTGTCAATGTCTAACTTCAATCAATCCACGAAGTTTGAGCAACCGTTAATATGCGCACTGCTCAGGAGTCCCACAATAGGACGAAACGGTCGTCCAGTGCTTCCAGGTTTTTCATGATGGTCTAGCTTCAATTGACTAGTGATTTCAACTATGAAAATACTGAAATCTCCACAAAACCTCTTCTGACAATAATAATAAGCTAACTAAATTCATTTATTCAACTCAACTATACTCCTTCCTTGTCAACAGTCTAGGTGTTAAGATTTAAAAGGTCATTAAAAATAATTAATTAACACTAATCAGTTACTGACTATTAATCAATATTTCTTGTTTGTAATTATCATTACCAAGGTCTCTAACTTGGTATTTTCCAATATACTGAGCATTGTTACTAATCTATAAAAAAAACAAATTTGTAAGGTCTCAGTGAGTAGAGAATTACATTTCTGACGTTTTGTGACTTAGTGTAAACTATTTTTTCAAAGAATAAAAATAACAAATTAAATTAACACAAGTCTAATTAGTATAAAGCGCACAAGCAGAATATTTTTAGTGCAGTCAAAATTAAAATAGGTCTGATCGTGTTAATATTGTCATTTTGATCGAGGTTTTTTTCTATATTACGAGACCTACCTGTGTAGGTGACTGAGTGACGCTGAAGTGACCTTGTGGGAATTCATCCACTTTCTAGGGTTTAACGAGGGTTATAAATTAGTGTGAGGAGTTAGGATTTAGAGTTAAAAGATAGGGTTGAGAATTAAAGCCAGGGTTTTCAGCACGAACGGACACCAGCCATAATTCCAAAATGTTATCTAGACGTTTGGATGAATGAGTTTTACGCAAAAACCCAAGACTAGCTATCTTTGATTTCATTGGTTCGCCCATAGATTATAATCTCGCCTCTGTGTCTAATTGCGTATAGGTAGGTATGAAAAATGTGGTATTTGTAGTATGAATATCAGGTTGAGAATATTTGTATGTTTATTTGATTCTTGTCTAAATAAGTTTGGAGCCCGAAGTGGCTTGGCTTTGAGATAATTCCTTAAGCTTCGTTTATCAATCACACTGACAATCATTATTAAATAAATTCCAATGATGTATGAATTCAGAAGACAACACTAAGCACCGACTACAGTTTATTATTGGATAGCACAGGTAAAAAAGTTACAAGCATAACAAGCGAATTTGAGCAAAAAGGCTAATGAGTGCGAGCAAGCGAATACAGAGGCGGATTCAGAGTCAAATCAAATCGAAGCGAAGCAATCAATAAGATTCAAGCACATAAATATATAAGAAAGAGAACGATTCACCGAGCGATATTCGAGCAACTAACATGTTAGTTAGAGAGAAATATGGGCGTAGGCTATCACATGTAATTAAGCATACACGTGTATACAGACATAATAATAATAATAATAGTACAAAGAAATAGACAAATTGTTACTGTTCGAATAACACTCTGTCAAATAAGTTAGTAAAAGGTCTCGACAAAATTAACCGTAAACGAACTTAATTGCAGGAGAGGTACTATACGCCAAAGGGATTTTCGCATTCCGTGTATGTTCTGATTTGAAATCAATGCACCGATTTAAGTATGTCAGCTTAAGGTGGATGGTTAGATTTGGACTTCCATTTGAATTTTTTGACTAAATAGTCCAAAAACAGCAGTTCACCGAGTTCATTTTCGAAGGTGAATTGTGAGTTGAAAGAGTATCCAACAGTTTCGAAAAGTTCCTGAGAAAAGTCTTTTTCATGATGATGAAAGCGTCATATACATACTGTTGGGATGACCCTGCATTTTTCTCGCAAGCGACATGACAAGCTCAGGGGTCATCAGGGAGCATTTCAGCCAATCAGGATCTCCACATGTGACTTTTCCATTTTCGTTATTTTAGTAACATAACTTCACATAACTTCTAATTAATCGCTGATTGGTTGAAATGCACCATAATGGCTAATCATTCCCAAGAAAGAACGCAGGGTTGTTACATCAGTTGGTGGAGGCATTGTCTTAATCGCTTTAACGTTTTCAGGGTCAGGTCTCCTTCCGCTCTTGTCAATTATAAATCCCAAGTAATGTACCTGCTCCATGTAGAAACCGCATTTTTCAGCACGCAATCTGAAACCATAATCCTCTATCCGTTTCAGGACCGTATCCAGTTTTTTATCCAAATCCGCATAATCTGTACCCATAATAAGTATATCATCCAAATAGGCAGCAGTACCAGGAATGTCCTGTAACATGGTATCCATGACTTGTTGGAAGATTGAGGGAGCTGTCTTTACACCAAAAGGAAGTCTGTTATATCGGAATAACCCTTTATGCGTGTTTATTGTCAAATAATGCTTGCATTCTTCAGCAACTGGAATCTGTAAGTAAGCTTCTGATAAATCCAGCTTTGCAAAATACTTTCCCCCATTCAGTTTCGCGAACAAGTCTTCTGGTACTGGCAATGGGTACTGGTGTGCTTCAAGTGCGTCGTTTAGTCCTGTAGAGTAATCTGCACATAGCCGGATGCTTCCGTTAAGTTTCTTAACAATCAGGAAAATTTACTGGTTCTATAATTCCGCTTCTTTGGAGTCGTTCTAATTCCTGCTCAACAATTGGTAGAGCTGCGTAAGGTACGGGACGTTTAGGTCTGAACACTGGTCTTGCTCCCGGCTTTACGGTTAGTAGTGCTTTCACCTTTCTGCATTCCCCCAGCTCTTCGGTGAATACTTGACTATGTTTCTGGAGGACCATGTTTCTCAGGTTTTGCTCAGTGGGTACATCCGATCTCACCCGACTACATATGTAACTAATAGGCTGGTTAGCCAGCTGTAGCATTTCGATTAGGTCAAGACCAAGCAAATCTAGTCCTGGACTTCCTGTGAGATATACTTTCGCGTTCTTCTGTACAGTACCCTTTTTAACTGGACAGCATATCTCTCCAACGATATTTAACTTTCCTCCAGATGCACTGTGTGCTAACTGAGTTGTAAGGAGCACCAAGGGTTCGCCAATATGACTCCAAGTTTTCCGGCTGATAAGTGAAATATCTGAGGCAGTATCAAGCTGCAGACGGGCACGGCTTCCATTTATCTCTAAAGTCACATATTTTCTTCGATTATGTTCTGTTCTGGTATGTGCCACCATTATTCTATTAGTTGATGAACAGTTTTTACGTCTTCGGTAATGAACACTTGATGAACGACGGTGCGTCTTCTTCTTACAGCATGTTTCTTTATGTCCTTTAAGCTGACATTTGGTGCACCGGTAGTTTTTGTATGGGCAGAACCTTTTGTAATGCAGCTCTCCGCAAAGCCAACATGAGGATGGAGGCTTCCTAATGGTTGTGTTCCGCTTTTGCATATAGGAATCTTTCTTCCCACTTACTACCTGTACACGAGTATCCGACGAGCGACCGCAGCTTAAAGGTGGGTGAGAAAGTACTTGTAAAGTGGTATCAAGGCGGTCAGAAATGGAAACCAGGCATCATAGAACGGCGTATCGGGAAGGTACTTTATTTAGTCCAGAGTAAGGACGGAAAGTGTATCAGACACATTAATCAGATTAGGAAAGGTCATAGAACAGAGACAGATACACGACTACCGTTCCACATGCTGGTGGATATAACGCAGAAAAGCCCAGAAGAATGCTGCAACCAACGACTTAGAAAACGTAAAAGTGAAATCGCACAGCCGACAAGGGTGCTGAGCAGAAAAAGGAGAGCAACAGCAATGTTTCAAGTAGATCCTAAAAGAAAGTCATACGTCACAAACTTCAAAGGGGGAGGATGAAGTCGGCAAATGCAGTCTGAATACCTACCCCGAATCTTCAAAAAAAAAGGGAGGTGTTGGGATGACCCTGCATTTTTCTCGCAAGCGACATGACAAGCTCAGGGGTCATCAAGGAGCATTTCAACCAATCAGCGATTAATTAGAAGTTATGTGAAGTTATGTTACTAAAATAACGAAAATGGAAAAGTCACATATGGAGATCCTGATTGGCTGATTGATACACTGCTACTATGTTTAGCAGTATTCTAGAACTTTCAGTAAAGCTCAAGGACTCTTAAATTACTATAAAATCCCTATATTTTCTGTAAATAAATGAACCCTTTAGTAACGTGCTTCCCACACACTTTGTGCCTTTTCTCTGGTCTTCAAGTCGGTGTATAGTTCTAGCTCGGGGGGGGGGGTACGGAACTAGCTTAGGGAAGCGAATATAGCGTTCACAATCGACCAGACGTAACACATACCCGAGCCAAATGCATAGTCTTATGCTGCTGACAAATATACTGTAGGGTCAGTGAGATGTCACCGTGCCCTAGACAAATCATCCGGCAGTCAGGTCACTAAATATCGAACAGTTTACCGATCCTCGTCAGTTTCAAGGACAGCCTACGTGCAAAAATCAATTTCACGCCATGGACTCCTATTCTTACCTATTCTTACAAATACATTTCTGTCATAACGTTATGCTTTGGTTATACAGTCATAGAAATAATCATAGTTTTCGTATACGACGGAAGGGTAATCCACGCTAGGTATTAACTGCGATGTGTGATTTCGACATAAGGTGGGAGGTCAGGCCATTCGCGTTCAACTACATTAAACCCCGAATCATCGACACAGATCGCTGACGGTGGAGATATACAGTCGGATTCTGTATGCGACATTAATAAATTAGCAACAGTTAATGTCTACTCCATTAGCTTGTTTATGTAAAGTCCCTTTGAACGTAAATAAGGCTTAATTCAGGCAGATTTTAGGTGACTTCATTATTAAGCTAATCCTTAATGGAGATCCGTTAGATACTTCTCTAGTAAAACATCAATATAATCGGGACATTTATCAATAGAAACACTAGCGCATCAAGATATAATATCATAGTTTCCGATTGCCTCATTTTCTTTGATGGTTAGATACGAAATTTCTCGTTTGAGATCATAAAAATCTTCAAAAATATTTGTGTAGGTTATTTTGAAGATGTTTCGGTAAAACTGCTTAGGTATTTAAATAGAATACATGTTTGAGTGTTTTTGAAGTATTCTATCAGTTTTAATGGTATACTAGATTTACGAACTTTGGTTATCCATAAAAACGTGGTGTCGTGGACGGTTTGGAATATGGAGAAAACCATAACGAGACACCAGTAAATGTATTTGACTTTATTCCTAACCGCTGACAAACTTTTTGAGTCAATTTTTAAATATGATTCCATGGATAGACGTTCAAAGCATTTGCTTTGTATTAGTTTTCATTCATGACCGCTGTTGTATTTCCTTTGTTGTCTCTAGTAGTTACAGTCCTTTTATCCCTTTGTAATGAACTTAGAGCTCATAGTTTCTCTCTTGAGATGTTAGGTGGAAGGCGTTTTTGTTTAGTTGAATTGTGAGATATTTTTTGACGTATGAGATGAAACTTTTTTGGTAATATTTCAAGTTGAAATTCTTGAAATAAGGTGATGTCTAGTACGTTAAGGTGTTTTCTGTGTTAATTCAAGTTTAATCCTTTTTTCTAGGAGAGTGATTTCGTGTTTATTCAGAGTCCTGTCTGTGATATCATAAGCTACTTTTAAGTGATCAGAATCAATTTTCGTAGTCACTGTCTTCTTTCCTTTTATTCTTTCTCTGATCTCTTCACATTTCTTGGTTTGGTTAGATTTTGAAGCACTTGTGTTAGTTTAATTTGTTATTTATTTTCACCTCTTTAATGAAATGGCTTACGCTAAGTCACGAAACGTCAGAAATCTAATTTTCTACTCATTGGGACTTTACAACTATATACTATTTCTATTATTCTCTAAGTATACTTTGCAAAATGAATACCCGCAAGTATTACTCATGATTATCAGCAAAGTACCTGCTAAGGTGCGTGATTAGACACTGCGGTCTACTTTTTTATGTTAAATAGTTTCAGTCAAATGTAAAGAAGGGTTGAACCTACCATTCAGCTTTGATCAGTATTAGTCATCAAGAAGTGTCTGAAATTTCGTTGTATATTATAAGTATATATTATCATAAAGATCACAAACACACCTTTCTGACGTGAGCTAATCGGTATAAATCTAGGCTAGATACGTCCTGTCCACTACTTCGATTTAATTGACTTTACTTAGATTATTCAATCTATTTTCACGAAACATTTCAAAATACATAGAGCTAATCATAACAAAAAAATAAAATAATGAAACTTTTGATGAAATTTACTCAGCTATTTGAACGTAATGGCGATGAACAAAATCAGTATCTCATCTTTCGGATTAATGAACAGATCGTCAGTGATTGCCACAAAGAGCAAAACAAGACACATGATTATAACAGATGATAAAACAGTTTCTAGTTGACTAGCTTAATACATAACAGTATTTCAGACAGAAATTTTAATCAAGATGACTTGAAATCAATTCTTTTAAAGATATTTTTTGAACACTTTATTAGTTTAAACCTTTTCAGTATGTGTGTGCATGTATACCACAGAGTATATTGGTAGCTTGCACTTCAAGAACGTCACCCGAAGTTCTATTGGAATACACATAATGGCTGAACAGACACACCTATAATCTTTTTTTGCTGTATGGGAGACTTGAAGTTTTCGTTGAGCGCTCTTATTGAGTCAAGTTCTGTAGATGAATCAAGCACATGAACTCCTCAGTTTAAGATGTCTCTTCATCTCATGAATTTCGAAAATATTACTAACTGGTAACTAGCCTGTGGTTTCTAACTTTCTTACATGTAGTTATTAAACGGGATAGTGTGAACGTTTGACTCATTAACTAAATTGTTAAAGTGAATTCAAAGATAACAATGATTATACTTACTTATCATTTCTATCGCTGTTTTCTTCTCCTTCCAGAGATAATTTATCCATAATAGAATTCGATTGAAGAGGATCACAGTCTTCTAGTTTCATTAAATCTTTCCATTTTGTTAATGTCTTTCGTAGTTTGTTCAAGTCAAAAAGTGGTCCTTCTTCCTCTTGTTCATTGTTTAAATTATCTTTCAGTTTTTCAATCATATGAAGAAAAGTTGATATGCCTAAGTCATTTAAATCGATTAGTTTGATTAAATTACGTTCTTGAATTGTCAGTATACCTGATAATCTCTTCAGATCAGGAAAACAGACAAAATTTTAATGAACTTGTGAAACTTAGCAGAAACATATTCATAATACACTATGTAGAGTAAATTAAATAAGAGTATTCTTTAAGTGAAGAACGATATGAATTTTATGTTGTGATTCAGTATATATTACATTTTAATGAATTCAAAACACTAGGCTCAATACTCTGGAGTTTAACATGTGTATAATTATAATGTCGGTCAATTTTATGTCTACTGGAGAATTTCTTATTTTGAATTTGTCTATGAACTTATGATCAAATAGTATTTTGAACAGTGACTAACAGTAGGATCTGAGATATGTGTTTTATTTTATTTGAGACTTGTCAAATGGATAGACTTTCATCGTAGTGATGACAGGTCCTAACTAAGGTGAAAAGTTCGTTGTCAATTCCAGTCCTAGGAACTGTCCCAAAAACTTATAATTTTAGTCAAAATCAAAAAATCCGTTGGTGAATCCCTTATACTGACATAAATGAATCAAATTCATGTAGAACGTGAACAAATGGGTAGAACTACTCACAACTAATAATCAGTGTTAAAATATGTAAAGATTAAGGTATTGTCACTAGGTTAGAGTATAAAGATTTGAAAAATAGATATCTAATGAAATATCACATTATTTGTACTTCCTTTAGTTATTAACAGATAAAGCATTCACAAAAGCATTGAATCCATAGAGTTCTTATTGTTCTCGTTGATGAATAATTGACTGATGATTTCGATTGTTTATCGAGGTAAGAAAACTGATTATGAACTTATATTCAGTTGATGAATAATTATGTTTAATTTGGTTACTTTTGTCGAGGTGCTGTATAATTCGGAGGTAATTTTCAAAACGCCTTGAAGAGCTTTTGAAAGCCAGGTAGCAAAGGATAGTTATTTGATCTTGATGTGAGATCATGGAAAAGTACTGAGAGAGACGTTTAATAATATCATGAAACAACTGTTTAATACTTTGTATATTTTTCCTATAGTTCCTAATGGAGTATTAATTTGTGACGAAAAGTATTCCCACATTGAACTTTTCTTCATAAAGCATTCAACCAGATTATCAAAATCTAAAACTAAAAAAATTATTTAAGTAATAATGCAACAAACTAGTTAGTTCCATTTAGTTTTGATTGCAAGCCGAAAGTACCCGAAATACCTTTTCTGTTATCCAGAAAAATCCGAAATCTATTTCGCGGGAGCATATTTTATCAATAGTTATTCACACATCATTTACATGAATGAATCTACACTCATGAAGGAAGATTACAAGTCGTATTAAGCACATACTTTACATGACTCCTGAAACAGTTAAACGTTCAAAGAATATAAACTACTTAAAAGTAGTAATTTCTTCGATTAATTAACATAAACTGTCATAATTAATTGTTTTCCACTTAGGAAGAATATTTAACAAATTTATGAAACTTACACAAAGAACATCCTCTAAATCATTGATACTATTTGTTAAATTCAACCAATTAAATATTCCTGATGATTGTTGATCATTTAAATTTTCTTTCATAAATATATATAATTCATGAAATTCATCTGATGCTGATTTAAGTAGTAATTTTAAATCATATAAATTTATTTCAAATTTTAAAATTTTATAAAGTTGTTTATAAAATTTTGGTTGTATAACATTTTGTGAACTACAATTTAATCTTAAAGTTGAAATAAAAGTTCCACGTTTAAATATTTTACTATTTATTGATTCATTTTGTTTGAAATTTTCGTCATCTTTCATAGTTTCATCATTATCTTTTTGATCATTCTCATCAGTTCTGTTATACTGGCATATATTCAAACCAATTTGATTAATTAATTCACACTTTTTCACTGTCCATAATTCATCTATCTTGTTTAATAGCTAAAACCAAATTGAAATAAATCATACGAGAATAATTATCGTATTGCCAATTTGAAATGCAGCATATGGGTAGTAATTTCACTAATATCAGTATGTATTGTGATCGATTTTCAATCATATCATCTGAAACTCTGACCTAGGAATCTCATTTCATATAGCTACCTTAGTTATTCCTTATCGATGAGTGACAGATGTTCAAGTGTTTTTAACCTAATTATACTTCTGTCAATAATCCACTTTTTGGCTATCGGCGTTAAGTTAAGTAGTGGTAGTAGTCAACTGAATTAATTAGTACGCGTTCGTTTTAAAAAAAATATTGAAAAGGTTATTTCTGCACCAAACGCCTAAATACTTTATATTATTGACTCGGCGGCCCAACTTTTAATGAGCAATGGTTTCGATATATATATATAAATTATATGTAAATTACTTGTTAATTTGTCAATATACTCAAACGTTCCGCTCCATACATCTCGAAGCAGTGTCAAAACAGATATGAGGAAATACTTCGTAAAATGATAGTTTTTCTACAGAATATATGATGTTATGTTGTTACGAAAATTTGATGTTAGTATGAATATAGTTTTGCTTGATAAACTTAGAATCTATATTAACTAGATGCGTTCGTTTTTAAAAAGATCTCTGTAACGAATAAATAACGCATCGAAGCGACTATAAAATCAACTAAGTAATTTAGCGTAAACCATTCCCATACGCTTGGATGGTTCTCTGCCAATACATGAATGCATGAAAAATAATCTCCTAGACACATTTTCTATTTGGCTTTTAAGAACCATTGTCGAAGTATTGTAGACGAACCCAAATATGAGGTGTAATATATTTTCATCAACTGGAGCCAGAATACAAGTTATAAAGTGGTGAGCTCTTTCTTTTTAAATTAGGGAGCAATGACAAAAGAATATAATCCGGAGTAGTAGATGCAACCTATATCTGTCCCAAATTTATTGTAAATTATTTAATTAATGAGTTCAGTGCAGTCAACAAATCAAGTGCATCTTATAGACCGAACGGACTTATACAAACCGTTAGTTACTGTTACTACAGTTTATTTTGCCGATTAAAGTATATACCGACTCTCCATTTCCTAACTATACCAATTATAGAACAATTATGAGCATAATTCACCAATACAGTTAACGTTTAATGAATTAAATATCCCCATCTTGCATCCAAAAGTTTTGTTCCGTTTGTATGGAAGACTCTTTAATCACTTGTCAAACACTTAGTCTCAGTTATTCTGCATTTATGTAATATTCTCATTAAGATATTAAAAATTCAAGTTGAGCGAAGAAATATATCTTTTCGATTAGTTCCTCATCAAGTCTCTACACTAATATATAGGTTTTGCTCTTACGTCTTGTGATGAAATTTCAGTTTAGTTTCAACTTTAATTTCGCAGACTTTGTTCTACTAACTGGCTTTGATATTGTTTAAAATTGACTCATTGTCACTTATTTGGTATTGATTCTATTGTATTGAACAAGAACGTGAAGGGGACAAACAAAGTGCATTTCAACACTTCATTACAGAATCTCTTAGTAAAATCTGAGAACCATACAGTAAATTCTTCATTTGCAAAGTGTCAGTCAGCTGTCTTAGACTTGACTGATTCTTCTTTTCACATCAATCACTTTCTGTTGTCGTTCTCTTATTATCGATCTTCTTAACTTTCTGCCGCCAGGTATTTCACTTTTGATTAATGATATATACTACTTATATTTATCGACATCAGTAGAACACACCACACTATGTATAACTGTAAAACGTATACTTTAGTGTAGAGCTTTGATGAGGAATTAAATGAAAATAGATTCTTCTTCTACTTAACTTGTACCCTCTGTACTCTTACCCTCAACCATGTTTTTTTCAGTATATTCAAGCTATTCCATGTTGACATTTGAGATTCATTTAGCTGTTATATCATAGGCGCCCGATAGCATTTAGTATTTTATACCATTTCAACTTACTAAAACTAATATTTTATTTTCTATACTCACATTTATATGCCATATGTGTATTACTTCTTCATACAAGGATGATGCATGTACACTGTACGAAATTTTTATTTTACTCACATTATTCTCGCATATCATGTCTTATATACAAATAATATTAATTAGGGTCACATTGATTTTAAACTTTCAAGTTTGCTATTACACTAACATCTCAGCACAATATATTTCTCGACGTCTGACGAATTCTATTTTTGAGGTTTTTCGGTACCTTTTATGTGGTGCATATATACTAAACATAAAGGCCTCATCATCTACACATAAACAATAATAAACACTTGGTCAAATTTACAATCGCATCGTGAGCTGATCTGACAGGTTGACACATAGCATTGTGTTAACTTGCATGTGTAACCGTAACATAGTTATGTTATTCATATACAATTAATCCCTACCTTTCATTCATGTCAATGTGAACTACATAAGCTGAAACACAAACTTATTGGTTGGTAGTATCTTTTCGCTCTTCATCCATTAATTATGGTCTGTCTATCAATATGTATGCATGAAATTTATACCTCTCATGTACATTCGTGTTCCAATTATTTTTCAGTTTTCAATAAAGAAATCCAGTCAAGGTATGTGTAGGGACTTGATTAAAGAGCTATGCTTCATGGTCGTTATCAAGGAGAGTCAACCAACGTGACTACAATGTTTATATACTTATATTTATAATTCCTTTATCTGTAGAACTCACTCAAAATTGTTTAAATTTTGAAAATGATTAACAAATAGGTCATAAGAAAGTAACTAACTTTTTGTGCTGTTTCTAGAATATCAGTCAATTGAATGGTAATGCGCGTTGCATATTCTGGACTTCTATTTCTTTTAAAATAAGATGATATTGAACTATTTAGTTACATACAAATTTAAGATTTTAGTAGAATAAATAAATTCATTTTCTGAAAGATTTTTGAAGCTTGAGCCATTTTGAAATAGCAAAGAAGAAACCATGAAACCACATTTAATGGGTTTCCGTAATACATGGTAAAAACGAACTTGCAGTTTCAATTAAGCAAATGCTTGTTTAATGTAGTTATTCAAAACATACTTATCAAACAAATAGTGAATCATCTTTTAACATTATAAATACTATATTATCTAGCCTTCTTTAAATCAATAAACGCTGTAGCATAAACTTATTTTTGTCGGAAAACATTAAATGTGGATTATCACCTATAAGGACTTGAATATTATTTTTAAATTTCAGTCAGTTCTGTAGTTTCAATAATATTCAACTATTTTTCTCAGGATTTACAATTTGATAAACTCGAAAACAGTATAAGACATACATAATCCTGTTATGGTATTGTGTCCGGTTCCCTCGCACCATATACTGCCAAAAGCTTAGCCAGCCTGATATGGAACGTAAAAAGACTAAACGCGCGAATAAATCTCTATTTCAAATATTAAACGGACATGTACATACGTCATGTGTATATGTACATGTTACTGAGCCGATCTAAACAAAATATGAAGGTAGTGACCATAGCTAGAGGGAAAATCCACTGACTCACTATAAGCTTACCCAAGATGGAACGTCTTATCTGCTATATGTCCTTCCAGCAGCATATGGTCTATCTGGTCTTGTAGCAACATGTTATCTGTTTGTTCTCACCTGCCCAATCAAATATTTAGGACCTAGGGTAAGATTTTAAAACCTTGAAAGCAAAGAACAGCTGTTTCTTATCCAGTCTACTACTTTTCAGCATTGTCTGTCAACTACTTAAAACGCTATCGGACACGGAACATTTACATTTTGCGGTGAATATGAAATTCTTGACCCAATGAGTCTGTATTTTTAACGCCGAAAATCCTGAACATATTAAAACACTGATAAACGAATGAAAAATACTTTTGTCAATAAATTCTTTACAGGTTCTACAATAAAATTTTTTTAAGATTATTAATCCAAAAAGTGACTAGATTTAAGGCAAATAGATCGCTTAAAATTGTAGTATGTGAATGTAAAATTGTTTGTAAAATGGAATAAAGTTGTTGAAATGGGCAAGATAGAGTGTAGAAATATAAATCCAATCAAATGTTTTGTCTATGAAGTTATATGAATCCAAAAGTAGATAATTCAATATAAAATAATAAAGTGAGGCGAGTACTAACTAAAATAATCATGTGTTCGGAAGATTAGCAGTGATGTTCAACCAATAATAACAACACTAAGATATATAAATAAAATTAACAAGTTTGCTAGAGTCAAAGGAACTGGATCAAAGGGGGTTCGATTCAATATT
>NC_031495.1:49984813-49985330 GCF_000237925.1 Schistosoma mansoni
TTATTATTATTATTACCTTATACAAGTTTTCTTGATTATTATTCAGATTATTATTATGACCTTTGTGTTTGTCGATTTTCTTCATAACAAGTAGTAGTATTATTTGACTAACAAAGATTGTACGTATGATTATTCAAATTAGGTCATTCAACAATTAAGATTACTAATGATTTTTTGTTTTAAGGTTAACCGAGGTAATAGAATGGGTTAAACATATATCTTCTGCACCTATAGTTTCGGTTTCTTTTACAATGCGAACGGCTGTTGCTTCTGCCGTTTGGAGGACTTTGAGCCGGGCCCACTTTGGCAAAACAATTATTGAGAATGACTTATTTGTGCTATGACCAGTTTACACTAAATGGGCTAGTGTATTGAGTTTATAGGCCCATGACTTGATTCCATTATGAACGAACAATAAGTCAGCCTCGAGCACAAATTCTCCGTTTGATTTCGTATATTCTACTTATGCTCATTCCGTTTAGGCAATGGGGGTAGTCAAAATCTAAATACGAATTAA
>NC_031495.1:49985530-49990278 GCF_000237925.1 Schistosoma mansoni
CCCTCCTCCCACCCAGCATAAAGGGTTTTAGTTGAAGGTTTTCATCGCAAACTTAAAAGGGCCCTTCGAGCACACGAAAACAACAATTGGTACGAAACCCTTCCGCTCGTCCTCCTGGGAATCAGAACGAGTCTAAAGGCAGATATTCAATGTTCCGCCGCTGAACTTGTTTACGGCACGACATTGCGTCTGCCTGGGGAATTTTTCACACCACGGAGCAGCACTAAGTTCGGCGAATCAGACTACGTCCAACGACTGTCTGCATTCATGCGAATACTGACTCCGGTGTCATTTCGTATACAACATCGACAGGTCGCTCTCCCTCGAGAGTTATCTACCTGTTCACATGTTTTCATACGAGTAGATTCGGTACGCAAACCTCTACAACAGCCTTACGAGGGACCTTTTCACGTGATTTCCCGTCACGAAAAGACCTTCAAGGTTGATCGACGTGGCCGCATCGAAACAGTCAGCATTGATCGTCTCAAGCCAGCACACGTCGATGACAGTGCTATACCTGATAAGCCGAGACTTAATGCTAGACCCATCAAAGCTTCTAGCGGGATCTCTACATCTACTTCGGATCCCACGCCAGATGCACCTGAGACCTCATTCTCACGTCCCAGTCAACAGCACGTGTCATCTGCCCCGTCTACAGACGAGACTTCCGTCTCACGTCCAGACCGGCAGACCACACACGTCAAAGACTTTTGGTGGCAACTCGAGGATCAACGATCACTTCCTGTTCTGCCAACGCCTTCGTCCTACAATGGCACGTTTCGCGATCAGTCCCACGAACGAAACCGCTACGTATCGAAAGTGTAAACCCTTTCCAGCGGGGGGCTCCTGTAGTGACCGGCCAGTCTCGATAAGAACACGATTGGAATAACGGAAACAATTATTATTATTGTAACCAATTGTACCAGAGATTGTTTTACTGTATTTGTTTAACTGTATCAGTTTCACTTCTTGTTCCGCTATCCGCCTTGTTTGGTTCGAGCTTGCTCACGCACTGCTTATTCGCTTGTACTCTTTGGCACGTCTCGGTATTATTTCGATACCACGAGATCGCCAATAAATATACTTGATCTGGACTAGTAAAGCCTTCTGATTTACGGGCTATCAAGGGAACCAAGTCGTTTTTGGACGCGTAATCGAATAGTAGTGGTGATCATAGTCCGTCCACGACTCGACATCCACTACACTCTCATCGGAATTTTACTTGCCACTGATTATTTACAATTCTTATAAATCAAGATATATATTCATTAATTTTTTTAAATCAAGTAACTTTGAGGACAAATATCAAGTAAATGTACGGCGAAAAAAACTGCTTTCCATAAAATGCTGTACTTTGAGGATGTTTAGATACCGATGATTGCAGTACACTTCTTCTTTGAAGGGAACTGTGTTGGATAAATCTGGTAATTATCTTGGACTTAATGATTTTAATTCTTAACCTTACAATTGACTATATTATTTAATGCACTACGACGTTATTCAAATAATACAATCACTTTGCCGCTGAAACGACTTATTGTCCTTCCGAGTGTGATTTTGTTTAGGTTTAGGTTGGCTACTTTATACTTTTGTAAACTCTGTATCAAGCTTTAACTAACATACTTATTGTCAACTTTAAGCTGAATTTTAGTTATCCATACGTCAAAAGTGCCTGATAACTAGCAAAATTTTGATTGAAATTATTTTTGCGACTTAAATATTCAGTACAGTATATTGTATTTTGGATGAAGTTGTCATTGAGTAGAGCTATAAGACATAAGTTACCGTATAAAAATGGGAAAACAGTCCATGAGACCGTGAGTTCTAATTGATTTGAGAGGTCAAGACATTTGCTAAGCTTGGTTGGTTATCCACTACATGTGTTGATGTGGAATACTGACAACTGATGTTTTGACTTTCTCTGAATCTTGAACTTCTTACAATTTTATTATTTCATTCAGCTCTATTGAACTATGTTCCCGGATTAGTTTTCTAGTGCTATAGTGATAATAAGGTTGAAAAAGCAATTAACTTACCAGCTTAATTAAGTTAAGGGCCATACCAAAGCAATGACAGTTTTCTTCTGCAAGTACTCTTTGGTCACTCTCAGTTCTTTGAAGTTGAAGTTTATATAAATTATGAACACTGAACATTTCTTCTTCATTTGCCTTTGCAGATAAAATAGCTTTCATAATCTGCAAAAATCACACAAATATAACAGATAAACATAGGTTTACCTCCAAATTCAGATTTTTGATAGATGATTGAAGTTTTTCATTGCTTAAACTCGCGTCAGTAAGACACCTTGGGAAATAAATTTTTTAACCAAAAATAGTACTTCAAGCAGTCCTCTAACTTCTTTTTGTTACGCAGGCCATCTACGTTTATCGTGCAGAGATCTTTCCTTCCAGAAATCATGGTTGAATACAGACTAACGCTAAGAAATTATATGCCTCTTACTTGTCACAAACATCAAGTAAGTTATTGGAAATACTGTCATACCTATCAGACAGGCTAAGAAGCAATGCCCTGTGATTATATTTTTCAGGGTGTATCTATATGAATTGAGACTTATCCTAATAGACAAACCTGACATATTACTTCTCTGAAAATGTTCTGAATACCCGTTAATGCCATGTGACTGACTTCCTTAAATCTCTGAAGTTGATCTGCATTTTCGATAGGTGAACGTTCTCCTATATGCGTTTTCCGAACTATGTTGTCTAGTTTTTCAGACAAATATACAACATAGTTCCTATCGCTAATAGCATTGGATTACAAAACAGTAGCAAACATACTTAGTGTGAGACTTCTGTTCAGAAGCAATAATCCTCCTGAGAAAATATCACAAGAGCATAAAACTTGCCTCAGTGAAGTCTCAGACTCCAATGCAGTTTCAGATGATCGTTCAGTTTTAGTCCATGTCACGTTTTTGGGCCGTGGAATTTTTTCAGCTGAAATGCTGTTCACAGACTTCACCTTTGCTTTGGGATTTATGGTGTGCCCTATAAACTCAATGAGACTACACTTAATTATGCCCAAAACTAACTTTCGCTTCCTTGAGGAAACTGTCTCAATATGTCTTCTGGAACAAAATCCATATTTAAAAATGCGTTTAATCAGTTACTACGTCTGCAAGGTCAAAATAGCATCTATTATCCAATATCTTTTCAGGGAGTTCAAATATGCCTATTGATTCGCTCTCATCCAGGTCCTGGTGTTAAGGGATTTATTCAAGACTTCAGAGTAAGAAAAAGTGTGTTACTGATAGATCGTTAGAAAAAAGTCATTAGTTTAAGTAAAATTGTAGTTGAGTAACTTTCAAAAAGACGGTTGAATATACATTAAATGTTGATGTTGACGTTGTTAGTTTCAACGAATACTGATCACTGAAGAATTTCAATGAAGCATAGTGACCATATTTCAGAACAGCCCAGATATGGTTAGTGAACAACAGAATATTTCAATGTTTCAAAACGATACACATGGGTATTAACGGAACAAAAGCTTTTGTATTACGAGCTGCTGTTTTTAATATTAATGAGTTCCTAATGCTCTCATGCCGCTAGCCTGTATAAAGTTTTTGTCTTTCGTGCATCATTATCACAGTGCATATACCTGAATGCTTGAATATACTCTATCTTGAGGAACAAAGAAAAATACACTTCCTACCTGTTTTTAGTAGTACTCTTTATAGCAGGTTAAACTATCTGCTTCTAGTTTCGATTTCAAGATTGTCCTAATCTGAGGCTTATGTTGTTGCTGGTTGTTGTCCACTGATTTCATCATTGAATGTAAACTGATTGTGTATGTTTGTTGGGTCACCTACTCACTTCTTTCGTTCTCTTTTCAATCCCTCCTCATGCTAATCTCCATACTATCTCAGTGCGCGGGATACCTTCTGCCTGGACGTGAACCGCTACACTCATGTAATAAATTTAAAAAATTACGTCAATTACATGTAGTCTTTATCACCAGATTTACCTTTCCTGACGCTTGTGCCAGTGCTATTTCTGTCGACTGATTTCGTCACTAAGTTCACTTACTGTGCTTACAGTGTCATCTGCTCGATGTTCCCTTGTTTTTAGCACTCACAGATTATCTGATGTGGGCTGCTCTTTGCTCTTTCTCGGGACAGAACTCACCTTTAGGCTAGATGAAGACCAACCAGAGACTTGATATTACACTTTGTGTGCATCCTTTTATTTCATTAGTCTTCGCTCTCCTTCAACTATCGTAGATGACTTCTGATTTTCGTACCGATTGATGAAGGATGAGACGTCGATGTTAGGACAATTAATCTTGAGGGTTCCTAAGGAAACTGAAGTCATGTTACTTTGATACACTGTACGCGAGTGTCTGGAATAGACTGCCAATTAACATCTGATGGAATCAGACTCTTAACTACTTCAAATCTTCCCTGAACATGAACAAATGGAATTGTAGCGATATTGGTCCTAACCACACATTCCCCAGGGATAAACGTGAGATAACTGGAAAAATGTATAATCAACAATTAACACGATGAGGTCAAGAATGGGGAAGGCGGGAAGAATTTATTGAACCTCATGAGATGACATGCTTCAGCCTTGCAGGCATGGTCATTCTGTATAACTTGCCTTTGGTCACATTAATAATATCATTCTGTCTTTAGCTTAAATGTGTTATTTAGGATCTCAAGACATCATATTATTAATTGTTCCTATACGACGCGTTAGTGTGGACAGTGATTTGACATACACTTGCAA
>NC_031495.1:49990499-49991024 GCF_000237925.1 Schistosoma mansoni
TCAACATTTGGCTCCACACACATACTCATGAAACTGACTACTAAAGAACTCGGTGTTTTTGGTCAGAAAAATTTGCTTGATATATGGTAATCCATAAGATCTGATGGAACGCATTCTAGATTACCAAGGGAAGTAGCAAATTTTATCGCGAATCCGTTAAACATATGTTTTAATCTATCTGTAACCGAACGTATATTACCTAAAGACTATATAGGTGCTGACCGCGAGGTATGACTTCGAAGTTAGTTGGTTGGTTATGTAGCGATAAATAAGTCCCCAAATTCAATAGCTCTGTAAGTGTTGGACTTTGGATACTGACCACATTAGTTTTGGTGGACTCACCTACCTGAAGGCGCTCGGTCATTCATCCACACCAGATCATGAGCGGGAACGCCGTGCTCAACTTCTTCTGCGATCACTAGACAGTTTAGATCAGCCACTTCTCGATATATTGATAATCTATCAAATATATCTTCCAACCTTCTCGCTCCTGACTTTTGATTTCATTGGGTGGACACGATTCAA
>NC_031495.1:49991224-50016777 GCF_000237925.1 Schistosoma mansoni
GTGCTTCTCGTATAGTTTGTGCCTTTTCTCTCGTGTTCAGTCTCTGTTTAGTTCTAGCTTGGGGGTTACGAGACTAACTTAGGATCCGTTCAGGACTTATCAAATACATCTTTAATAGAATCCAATTGTGGATCTAATTCTTGTCAATGAACCGAAATACATCCTTAAGACTATGCTTTAAAAGCTTCTTGTGGAATGGTCTCAGTATTGTTATCAAACACTTAGCTATATTATGATATGAGGAACTATAAATATCTAAAACTGGTCTGGTTGGAATACCCGAGTTGTGTACCTTCGGCAATCTATTCTGGTTTAATCATTTTTTATAACCTTAATGAAATTATCTGTTATTCTGTGAGTTTCTCGAAAGGTTTGGTTAGTTCATTCTCGATTTTATTACTCAGATCTATCTGGTCAATCGGTTGCTGAAATTTCAATTTGTCTTCCAAGATGGTATCCATTTTGTCAATATAGTCATTTTCATTTAACAGAACATCTCTTGATCTTTTGTCACGCTTCATTTCATCTTTCAGGGGCATCTTAATGGCTTTTATGTCTTTCTTTATAAGAACGCTTTCTTAATCCCATTAATTGATCCTATGTTGGTAAAAACAATCAACGAAATTTGATTTTAAATGTACTCGTACTTGATTGAAATTCTTAACTAGATCCCGCGTCTGAGTTTTCGAACCATATTTGCTGGTTCGAATTTTTAATTTTGATCACTTTGTGGTACAACGCAATCTTAGTCCTTTGTAACCAGTTCATTACTGCCTTATTCCCGATCTAAATTGACAGGTCATACAGCTTCTCACTACTATTTTCGGGAAACTGTTATGTCTCGTGTGATTGAATCGTTTATTATGGTTGTATTATCTGTTCTGACTACTGACTTATTCGCTTTAGTTGTCCATAAGATCAGTGACCTGCTTATGCATTAATATATCTGATTTTCCTAACCCAATGACTCAATGATAGTGAATAGTTACCGGGGGATATTGGTCCATGAGCTTTCTTTCATCAGAAGACGAATACGGTAAGCAGATTAGTTCTTATTGTACTTTACTCCTTCATGACTCAAAACGTATGCAGTCATACATGACAGCACAGTAACATAAATAGGAAATTACAATGTATGCACAATACTGTCATAATTGACATAAAATGGAATAAGTAAACAATTAATTGGTAAGAAATCTGGAACAGTAAGACATATAACAATGGTTCATGAGTCAAAAGAAGGCTTACAAATTCGTAGAACATAAAAACAGAATAGTTTAAGAGTATAATAATTATACAATAAAAATATGAACAATAATTTCCTGTGGGATAGTCCTAGAAGTTCAACTTTTCTCAAATCCTTTAAGTATGACAGAAATGCGTCCTAGAACTATTCACTAGTGAATAAACGAATATTACTAAGGATGGTTTTGTGGAAATTTGATATACATTTGATCGTGAACTGCTTTACATATGGAACAACAGAAAAGTGTGACAGAAAATCCCTATTGATACTAGTTAAGGAACAAAGTGATTCTTACCCATAGCTCCATACAACGCTTCACACAGTAAATTTTCTTAGATTTTAAGACAAAATACAAACCACAAAAGTATGTAAATGAATAATTTTTAAAAGTACCCAGACTAACTTTTGTCACAAATAAATAAAGAGTTTAATTGTATTTGAAAATTAACAGGAACCTGAGAGAACTGCATAGCTTTTCCACCTCAGTAGTAGACTCAGTGGTAGTGCATACCGAAGAACCTCTCAGCAAGCCAGCCCAGAATCTCCATATCTTGCGGTTAAACCTTAGCCATTAGACCACTGAATTGGTATCCAGTGGTATTTATTTCTAACTTTAGTTAATCCATGATATACTGATAACTCAGTGCTGCTGCTAAGTTTTCACTATCATTTGTGCTTACACTCCGGCAGTCCTCAGTTCTAGAACCTCAAAGACCCATTCCGTAGTAAGTCCCTAGCAAGCTCGGGATTAAAGTTTAAATGAGGTGATTTTGTGAAGATTATGCTAATTTGTAGGTGGAATTCACCACAGATTGATATCATGTAGAGGTTGTAGGTGCGTACTGTTGCAAAGTCACATACAAGGTCGAGGCATTTGTTCTATAACCCCTGGTTTTCAGTGGCGACGCAAAACGCCTACAAATTTAAATGAAAATAATCTCCAAAAATTCACTTTCATACAGGTAATAACATTGGAAATAAACCGATAATGAATTCATAATTTTAATGATATATTTATCAGATAAGATGTAGCTACAGTTGTTTTGAAAAACAGCTTTTTAAAATGAACCTATTAGTAGTATAATATATCACAGACTTGTCAAACGTTGTTATACAATCAGTACACTTACTTTATGTCATCCTCAAACGTTGGATGTAGATAAATTTCCAGTTTTTCAATTTTTTTTAACAAGTCATCCAAGTAATACTTAGATGACATAAATATGTATTCCAGACCTTCAGAAAAGCGCATAACCCCTTCTGAACACGCTGCCAATGTTTCAAATAATTGTGTTATTAATTTTCTCATTAATAGAAATGATCGATCATACACGGTTAACCACTTATCTTTGGACATCTGAAGTTGATCCAGAATAGTCACCATGTTTCTATCACAAAACTGAAAGTGTTTGAGATCGATGTATTTTTGGAAAAAAAAGATAGACCACTAAAAGATACATCAAACAAATATAAACTGAGAAATTCCTCTGTCAGATGGCATTTGTAAACACAATAATGTAAATGTAAAGTTTGCAAAAATGTTGTTCCAGTAGTTTGAATGATAGTTAAGAACTAATTAAATGAATCTATTACCATCCACTAGTCGTGAAGTTTGCGAAGATTATAATTACTTGTTAGTGGTTTTCGTCGCGGAGTATCAGCAATAAAATTATTAAAAACCAAGGGATGATAGATGTGTAGTTCGCATTAGCGCGGGGCTCTGTAACAGTAGGCACCTAAGACTGTCGAGTCGCCAAGTGAATAAATTACCTCTAGACTACTGAGTTAGAGTTCAATAAATTCACATTTACAGCATCAGTTATTATCACGTGGCAAGATATGAAGGGAAACAAATTTTCTTAGTTTAACAATCGTTTGTAAATATAGGTTATTTAGATAAAATTTACACTTGCGACTTCACTTTTGTTAGAAGTCGTTTTCTATCAGACACTTTGGTGAATACCCGTTCTGTGCCATTTTAAGATACTTTTAATTAAAAACTGACATCGGTTGAAGAGGGACTAAAATTCAAAGTGTCAAAGAGCTGTTTATTTGGATTTCGAAACATATATGATTAGATTTGGACTCAATGTATGAATGGTAATATGCTTACCGTCAGACTTGTGTCTTGAAATTGAAATCCACTTCCTAGTCATTTATGCTTTAAAATGGTTCTCTAGTTAATGTCAAGTCGTGTTGTTAGTTACTTCTGAATATTCATTTTTACAGAAGATATTAAAAATATTCCTTAAGTACATAGTAAACATGTTATCAGAACAAATGCCGCAAGTCTCAATGACCTAAAATATAGCTAAATTTAGTGTGTTTTTAATGGTATGGAATACATCATGACTGGATGTATTACCTGAATATCTGCTTTAGTTTTACTGTTATATGACAAAGAAAATCTGGATCTATTTTGAATGAGAATACTGTTATGGCTGATGTTTTATCCGCTAACTAATTAACCGACTTCAGATTCGGTACTAGTAATCCGAGAATCAGATAATAAAAGTAAAAACATAAAGATGATAGATAAGGGTTTATCTGACCTCACAATTAAAGCAAAACGACACATAAATACACTGCTTTCTGTGTGATTTATTTACAGTCAGATTTTTATAAATTGGAATGAGTTGTATTAAACACTACTTGATCAATAACTTATTGTGTGAACACACCTTTACAGCATCGTAAAACTAAGCGTTTATAGCAAGCAGATATAGCTAATAGATTGTTATTTATTCATTCCTTAAGATGGAATTACAAGTCACAGACATGGCAAAACCAATCTCGAAAGTTATTCATACTCAAATGAATCAAATACTTGTTCATCATATCAGTAAAAATTCAGGACACTGTAAGTTAGTTCTTAACTTATATTGTATTAATTTTGCGATCAGTAGATTGTTTATCACCGGTTATTTTGTGCAATTTACAGTATTAAGTCTTATTTTACCTTCATCTGATAGATTGTCAAGTAAAGAAGGACGGGTTTTTGCCCCAAAAGTTTTCAAGTTTATCAATATTATTGTTATGTCCTATGCCCCGTCAAATATCACGTGACCGAATCGCCAATTGGAAAACTGGATTATATGACCTCGTTTTTGTGCCAAACTAGCGATGCATTAACCAGTATGAGTAGCCTTGGGTTAACTCTGAATCCTTATTGGTCCTCTAAAATGGTAGCTTCTCGTCTAACCCAGCCTGTTCAGTCCAGAACACAAATATCAGCTTCTAATAAATGAATCATTTATTTGAAACATACTTGGTTTATATACCAGCAAAACAGATCACATCACACTATAAAATAGGAGATCACATTTATACAAGATCAATCCAGAAAGTGTCTGTGACTGTGAGATACAATAACTAATAGATTGAGTATAACTTAAGAATAGTAAATCATACAATAGTAGCAGATGGATCAAATGAAAGCTTATAATAAGCGAAATATAAATAAACACAATTTGGTTACCGAATAATTGTACAATAAGAATATATATATATATGATAACAGTCCATTAATAGTTCTCAGTTCCCGTAGTTAAATCTTCACTAGGATATAACAGTATTTCACTCATATAAATTCAGAATTGGATTATGCAGGCCTAATATGCACTGTAATAAGATTTCTCTAAACCGTCCAAAGTATCAGTTACTCAAGGATGTCTCGGATATTTATAATTAAGTGAAATAATGGAATAAAATTAATTTAAATTAACTTAAAGACAAATGAAGGTGTATGAGAAAAGTACAAAAATAAACACACAGTCAGGCAAACGTCAACCAAATGAATTGGAACAACAGGTTTAGGTGTCGAGTGTATATTTTGAGTGTGCAATGATGTGAATTTGATATTTTCATATCATTTATCACATACAAGTTTGCCTCGAATTAAGAAGAAATTATAAATCCAGACATTTCGAGAACATGATTAGTTTTTTATTGATTTAGGTGGTAGATATATACAAAATGTAATTAAATAATACGCTTTTGGTTCAAAACTCTCAACAAGTTACACTGAGTTTGATTTTGTTTAAAATCCATTTACTACGGTAGTTGAGTACTTTTATCATTATCGATATTCAAGAAACGCAATGAACTTTATCAATTTCCGTAAATTAGTTACATCGTTGAATAAACTTCATATTTTGCATACAAGTTCTTGAACGTTAAGAAACTGGACTTTGAATTGTGCAAACTTTCATCCATAAATTTCAGTTTCTGGTATTTAAAATTCTGGTGAACTAGATGGTCATCTTGGTGAACATATAATATTGCTTCTTTTTGTTAACATGTTGTATTCACAAAATATATTATTTACTGAACATTCATGGTTTTATTCATTTTCTATTTCAAGCGCGTTTATTGAAGTTTGTTACAATCCAATTGAATTTAAGAAAATAATTGCAATCAGTAAGTTGTCTGGACATGCTGCTCATTTCATGGGATGAAATTTGTCTCTACCTTGATAGAATACTATTGTCACTGGGAACCAGAAATATAAGCATAAAAACTTCCAATTCATTTGTGATCCTCTTGTAGTGACCGGCCAGTCTCGATAAGAACACGATTGGAATAACGGAAACAATTATTATTATTGTAACCAATTGTACCAGAGATTGTTTTACTGTATTTGTTTAACTGTATCAGTTTCACTTCTTGTTCCGCTATCCGCCTTGTTTGGTTCGAGCTTGCTCACGCACTGCTTATTCGCTTGTACTCTTTGGCACGTCTCGGTATTATTTCGATACCACGAGATCGCCAATAAATATACTTGATCTGGACTAGTAAAGCCTTCTGATTTACGGGCTATCAAGGGAACCAAGTCGTTTTTGGACGCGTAATCGAATAGTAGTGGTGATCATAGTCCGTCCACGACTCGACATCCACTACAACTGGTGAGCCGTATTTGGAACACGCAATACAGCTGGTAACCCAATCCATCGAGCACAAGTCAAACTTGGCCAATTCACCAAACCAGATCAATCCGGTGAGTCTATTTATCTATCCACATCTGTTGCATATATTCGTATTGATATTTTTCAATATATAATATTTTGGCAACTTAATATGGTAGATAACGATAAGAATAACATAAATATGGTAGACTCCGAGATACAGGTTATCAGTTTTCGACCGGTTCCTTTCATCCCTCATGATCCAGAAGTCTGGTTCGCGGCACTGGAATCTCAATTTGAGATCCGCCGCATAACCAATCAAAGGCAGAAGTACGCCTACGCTTTGGAATCATTGCCCGGATATCACCTAACCGCTGTCCGTGAGGTTGTCCTCAATCCGAACGTTCCGAACGTTTATGACCGTCTTAAGGATGCCATCCTTCGACATTTCCTCCCATCAAGAGAGGAACGATTGAGGACACTATTAGCACGTCACCCTATGGGTGATGCTAAGCCGAGCCACCACCTCACGCGCCTGCAATCCCTTGCAGGAAACATGACAGCTGACTCTGAGATAGTCAAAGAGTTGTGGCTCGAAGCCTTACCAGTCAGTATCCAGCCAACCCTTACGGATCTGCTCGAGGACACCCCGCTCAACAAGGTGGCCCTCATAGCAGATAAGATTCTAGCACGAGTTAACACCAAAGACGACTATTTGGTTGCTAGTACTTCCCGTTCCAACGTTGATCTCGATGCTAGACGACCTCCAGCTCATGGGGATAGGAACAGATGTATCCATACTCGTCTCAGTTTCCGAGACCGCGCAAATGTGCCAGCCCCCTACGCCCCCCGACCCAGGTCACAATCTCGTAAGGCCGTAACGACTCGCCCCAAGCGGGCATCTTCCAAGCCACGCCAGAAGGCGGTTTCGGAAGCGAGTCCAGGTTGGTGCTGGTTTCACCGTGCTTTCGGAGCCGGTGCCCGTCATTGTCGAGCTCCCTGCTCATACAAGGCGGGAAACTCCTCAGCCGACGAGTAAATGCGGCCGTACTCGCCGGCACTTCACCTCAGGTTGGCCGTTTATTTTACGTGCACGATTATCGCACCAACGCTAGGTACCTTGTGGATACGGGTGCCCAAGTTTCTGTCGTACCTATCGGTAACAGTAAGTCTCAAGCCACTATGCTTCGACTACGCGCTGCGAATGGCTCAGTCATTCCCACCTATGGTACACGACAACTTACGGTCAACCTGAGCAACCGACGACAGTATCTGTGGACGTTCATCATTGCCGATGTTCCCACAGCTATACTCGGCATCGATTTCCTACAGCACTATGAATTGCTAGTCGATTCACGTAGGCTGCAGCTAATTGATACTTCGTCGAACAGCAACTTTATGGGCTCTAAAGCCCACACAAACGCGTACCGAATCACAGGTGTATTTCATTCGCGTGACGATTTATTCCACGCTTTATTTCAGAAATTCCCCAAATTAACTAAATCTCTCGAGGAGACTCCATCGGTGACCAATCGTGTGGTACACCACATAGTCACCCGCGGACCACCAGTCACGGCAAGACCTCGCCGACTGGCACCGGACAAATTAGCTTTCGCTAAACGTGAGTTTGACAATTTACTAGCTACTGGTATTATTCGTCCTTCTCACAGTCCTTGGGCCTCACCTCTCCACATGGTTCGAAAAAAGGATGGGGTTAGTTGGAGACCATGCGGAGACTACCGAGCGTTAAACACAGCTACACGTTTCGATAGCTATCCCGTCCCCCACATACATGACATCACGGCATCACTCAAGGGCACGACAATTTTTTCCAAGATCGATCTGGTACGAGCATATCACCAGATCCCAGTCGCTCTTGAAGATATAGAGAAAACTGCTATCACGACTCCTTTCGGTTTATTTGAGTTCCTACGAATGCCATTTGGATTACGGAATGCTGCTCAAACTTTCCAAAGGTTTATCGATAGCATTGTACGAGACCTAGATTTTGTTCACGTCTATATTGATGACCTGCTAATCGCATCATCAAACGTAGATGAACATTACCAACACCTGACGCTACTATTCCAGCGCCTTTCGGATAATGGAATAATAGTCAACCCCGACAAGTGTGAACTCGGGAAGAAGGAAATAAAATTCTTAGGTCATGTTATTAAGCATGAGGGTATTCTACCTTGTGAGGATAAAGTACGTACTATATTGGAATACACTGTACCGTCCACACTCAAGGAACTGAAGGCATTTCTCGGTTTGGTCAACTTCTACCGACGCTTCATTTCGCACGCGGCAGAACAGTTACGACCGTTAACCGATTTACTTCGCGGTAATCCACGCAAACTGGAATGGAACGACGCCGCACGTACTGCATTTTCAGATATCAAAACGGCCCTAGCTCAAGCCACACTTCTCGTGCATCCTGACCCATCAGCCACGCTTAGTATAGCGGTTGATGCATCGGATTTCGCCATAGGAGCCGTTATGCAACAGAATATCTCCGGTAGTTGGCAGCCCCTCGAATTTTTCTCACGACGCCTCACTCCCACGGAGACGAGATATAGCGCTTTTGGTCGCGAACTGCTAGCAGCCTACTGCGCCATCAAACATTTCCGGCACGCTGTAGAAGGTCGTAAGTTCATCTTATTCACCGACCATAAGCCCTTAACGTATGCTCTGCATACCAAGTCTGACCGCTACTCACCACGAGAGTGCAGACATTTGGACTATATCTCCCAGTTCACGACAGACCTTCGTCACGTCAAAGGCGAGTCGAACTGTGTTGCTGATGCTTTATCACGTATCCAACTTAATGCAGTTACTTTGCCAATGCTTGACCTACCTGCTATAGCCGCCGCCCAAGCAAACGATACTTCATGCACGGAAGCACAACAGTCTACGTCCCTTCAGTGCCGGGAAGTACCCCTAGCTACTAGCTCAGGTACTATCCTATGCGATACTTCTACGGGCCTCCCTCGACCCATCGTACCCTCCGCTTATAGCCGTCTCGTCTTTGATGCCCTTCATGGTCTATCTCATCCTGGTATCGCAGCCACCCTACGCCTCATCGCTGCACGATACGTCTGGCCGTCAATGAATAAAGATGTCCGTATGTGGGTAAAACAATGTTTACAATGTCAACGATCAAAAGTGCACAGGCACGTAGCTGCCCCTATTGGCACTTTCGCTACGCCTGATGCTCGCTTCGATCACGTTCACATAGACATTGTAGGACCATTACCACCATCGCACGGGTATGATCACATACTCACATGCATTGATCGTTTCACAAGATGGCCCGAAGCTATTCCCATCACGTCTATTACGGCGGAGACAGTCGCTCACCGCTTCGTAGAACGATGGATAGCTATGTACGGTTGTCCCTCGACTGTCACGACTGACCGAGGACAACAATTTGAGTCCGCATTATTCTCCTCACTAACACGGCTGCTTGGTACGGAACGCATACGCACTACCGCCTACCATCCAGCATCAAACGGTTTAGTTGAGCGGTTTCATCGCCAACTTAAAAGTGCTCTTCGAGCACACGAAAACAACAATTGGTACGAAACCCTTCCGCTCGTCCTCCTGGGAATCAGAACGAGTCTAAAGGCAGATATTCAATGTTCCGCCGCTGAACTTGTTTACGGCACGACATTGCGTCTGCCTGGGGAATTTTTCACACCACGGAGCAGCACTAAGTTCGGCGAATCAGACTACGTCCAACGACTGTCTGCATTCATGCGAATACTGACTCCGGTGTCATTTCGTATACAACATCGACAGGTCGCTCTCCCTCGAGAGTTATCTACCTGTTCACATGTTTTCATACGAGTAGATTCGGTACGCAAACCTCTACAACAGCCTTACGAGGGACCTTTTCACGTGATTTCCCGTCACGAAAAGACCTTCAAGGTTGATCGACGTGGCCGCATCGAAACAGTCAGCATTGATCGTCTCAAGCCAGCACACGTCGATGACAGTGCTATACCTGATAAGCCGAGACTTAATGCTAGACCCATCAAAGCTTCTAGCGGGATCTCTACATCTACTTCGGATCCCACGCTAGATGCACCTGAGACCTCATTCTCACGTCCCAGTCAACAGC
The DNA here is from genome assembly GCF_000237925.1 of Schistosoma mansoni. Taxonomy (NCBI): domain Eukaryota; kingdom Metazoa; phylum Platyhelminthes; class Trematoda; order Strigeidida; family Schistosomatidae; genus Schistosoma; species Schistosoma mansoni. Next base: position 50,001,498 of record NC_031495.1, read on the forward strand.
ACGTGTCATCTGCCCCGTCTACAGACGAGACTTCCGTCTCACGTCCAGACCGGCAGACCACACTGCCCTTGACTGCGGATGAGATTGCAGGCTCACGAGGTTCGAACGAGACTACCGTCTCACGTTCCGGTCGCCGAGTACGCTTACCCGTACGCTTTCTCGACTAACCTCATAACCAACTACGGATACAGTATAGGAATCTACCCCTATACTACACGAAAGCTACACTTTTCTCTTTTTCTTTCATTTTTTTGTTTACCCCGAGCCTACGCCTCTGACCATCGCTGTTCTGGTATCGTCGACTTCAGTCAATCTTGGCGAAAGCTGGCCTGATCACCCACGCTCTAGTCAACGCACTCAGTCGATCTCTCTGACTCCAAATACGTATGATATACATTTGGTCCCGAACATGGTTATCCTGGTCGCATCTGGTTCCTTGGCTCAATCTGGTTTCGTCCTACGTCTGCAGCGTTTCTGGTCCGGACCTCTACGAACGCAACCTTCAGATTCTGGATACAAACCACTCTGGTGTAGCATGCTAATCCAAACAATCAACACAGTACGTTCCTTCTGGTACCGTTCTACATCAAAGACTTTTGGTGGCAACTCGAGGATCAACAATTACTTCCTGTTCTGCCAACGCCTTCGTCCTACAATGGCACGTTTCGCGATCAGTCCCACGAACGAAACCGCTACGTATCGAAAGTGTAAACCCTTTCCAGCGGGGGGCTCCTGTAGTGACCGGCCAGTCTCGATAAGAACACGATTGGAATAACGGAAACAATTATTATTATTGTAACCAATTGTACCAGAGATTGTTTTATTGTATTTGTTTAACTGTATCAGTTTCACTTCTTGTTCCGCTATCCGCCTTGTTTGGTTCGAGCTTGCTCACGCACTGCTTATTCGCTTGTACTCTTTGGCACGTCTCGGTATTATTTCGATACCACGAGATCGCCAATAAATATACTTGATCTGGACTAGTAAAGCCTTCTGATTTACGGGCTATCAAGGGAACCAAGTCGTTTTTGGACGCGTAATCGAATAGTAGTGGCGATCATAGTCCGTCCACGACTCGACATCCACTACAAGACTTTGGAGAGAGATACGTAACCAAGAGGATATACTAGCACTTCAGAGGATCTGACTCGACTTCAAAGTTGGGCAGACAACAACGGACTTACCCTCAACACTTCAAAGTGCATAGTAGTCCATCTGCGACATGTTTCAGACTATAGTTACAACTTAGGAAACTCCTCTCTAGAAGTATCCGAAGTCGAAAAAGATTTAGGAGTGTTGGTACCCTACGACTTGAAGTCGTACGCTACTGTGACAAAATCGCCTTTCAAGCAAACCTTCAACTGATAACATTGAAGTGCATTTTTAGCCAGTTTGACGGTGGAACCCTCCACATAATCTTGAACAGTTTTATTCATCCCTATTTAGAGCACGGAAACATAGTATCTCATCCCTCATTCCAAAAGAATAAGGACACTAAAGCGTATAGAATGTCGAGTCACGAAATCAATTCGGGGACTCAAATTCAATCCTTATGAAGAGCGCCTCCAATAACTAAACCTCCACCCGTTAGAGTACAGGCGTCTTAGAGGTGACCTTCTTATGACTTCAAGTGTCCCTAATACTTCTGGTCATCCCCTTAAACATCTACTTAAGCTTAGTCACAACACTAACCTAAGGAGCAGCACCCAGAAACTGGAGACCCAACATAGCAGAACGGACTGTGGGCACAACTTCTACTCCATAAGAGTTGTCAAATGCTGGAATTCGCTGCCGACTGAGCTAGTCTAAGCGACTTCCCAGGAGTCCTCTAAGAGGAAACTTGACCTAATCTTACGGACTAAGGATAACATATTATTATGAGTTATCGACTTCTTTTTCCTCTTTTATCGTTAATCTACCTAGGTTATTGCCTGGAGGTATTGGTGATCCACTGTTACTAGACACGGAAGCTCGTTAGGCGAAAGCTTCTACTCCGTCCATAACCATTTGAACCATTATGGAATGATATGGTGCCGAAGAAAAGTTTAGCCATCTTAACATTTTTAAATGCTTGTAAAGCGTTATATTGTATATAGCCGTGTCGATTCTACATTTGGTATGACTGTTGTTTATTTCATCTACATTTTTGTTTATGATCTCTAGGACGTGCAAATATGAATTGAATCCTTGAATCAGGCGTCGTATGAGTTTCTGCTGGATTTATGTTTACTAGGAATTACATTAATTTCCAGTCTCACTCGCCTTCAGTTGAAACGTGTGACTCCAACTCTCCCAATGAAGAATTTACAAAGCCGGGACAAGATTATACTTCTAACTATTCATACCCATGTCGCTGGGATCAACTTCCGTCAAACAAGCATATCTTCACCAATCATAACTTTCCATCTAAATTGACCTGCAAAAGCTTGCAGCCTGAGTATTGGTGGAGTCGGTATTCATCTGATTTGAAGGATAAATCTCTTAAAAATCATTGGTTGTCTTACATTGGACAACGTGATGATAGGTATAACTTAACAGAGTATCAACTGATACGTGAAATTATCTGGGTCCTACTTGGTGCCAGGGGATGCTTTGCTATGCAGTTATGTAAAAACCAGATTGTAGATATTTGTTGCAAGTCACATCTTACATCTGTTAGCCATTTATCTTATGATGCTCTAGATTCACTGCTGCGGAAGTTCGTTGATTGGAATAATCATATACTATTCATCCGACTTGTAGTCCATTTCGTAGTTAACAAAATGGACTGCATATCTCATGCTTGCGTCTTTTCTTTTGCTAGTTGCTTGAATGGATTTTTGTCTCAACTGGATGAGTTCTTGCATGAAATGGAAAGTAAAAGCCGTAACCCAGGCATTTTCACTATGATCAGTCTTTACCATTGTTTAATCCCTTGGTGTAACCGTGTTAAGATATTGTCGAAGATCATAAAAGATATCGTTGAAAACAATCTTGATAACTTACGACAGACAAGTACGACCTCAACTTTGCTGGATGCACTACGTCATACTTCAGATTTACTAGAAGACTGTGGTTTTGACCAGTACATCGTTCAGGTACTGCGTTCTATGTTCATCATCACATTTCATCCATTCATTTCCTCATTAGTCCAGCTGTTTTCAGGGTCTGCGACTTTTAATGACCCATTGGTAAAATTGTTTGCTGATATAAATTATAATATACCACCTGGTGATCCGAAATTTTGGTCTGATGCCATTAAGCCCAGAAATAAAGTGTTAGACTCATCTTGCATACCATATATGTTTCTCCCTATCATGGATGAGGTAGTCGATGGTCTTAAAGCTAACTTCTTACTCATTGCAGTTTGTGAAGAAATTGGAGACTACTCCTTCCTCGAAACAGTTGATGCAGGTCCTGTTTGTATCTCTTTGGATTCTCTCTTGAGCGAACAATATTTTCGTTCTAAACTCAGCCACCAAGAATCTTATCTCTCGAAAAATTGTTACAAAGGGGATGGATCAAGGACCACACTCAAATCCTTGGAGTCACAATTAAAACGCTTTGTTTGTGAACGAAGAATGTTAATTAATCAACAGTTGTTGAAGTTATTGCTTCACTCGCATATGCGTGGGCCAAATGGGTTGCGAACTGTAGGAAACTGCTTAGCTGTCGCTGGAGCAGTGTATCTTTTTGGTGCTGGTTATAATATGGACGATTTCGCTCGTCAATGTTTTGGGAATATTTCATTTCCAAGAGCCAAGAAGCTGGACCTTGTTGATCTCACAGCCAATCTACAAAGTCAGTTAAGTGATACCTTCAGGAACCGTCATGCATCGCATTCACTACTGCACCTAGAGTCGACTTTCCTCGCATTTGATTTCCTTAGTGTGGATCAGCTAATTGATGATCGACCTATGGAACTGATTTTTGATTTGATTGGTAATTTAAAACTTAATTATCACTTGGACTGGCCAGCGAATATCATTTTGGATGAAAAAAGTATTGGAATTTATAACGATGTCTTCATTTTCTTGCTTCAGGTATGTTCAACTATTCACTAGGATATGCCTTTTTATATGCTCGGACACGGTATAGTCCTTAGCTTTCACCAACGAAATATTCCCATAAATAAAAAGTGAAGTAAACGTAATTTTTGTCTGCAATCTAGCGGTGGGCAGCTTGTTCATCGCAAAAATATCTATGGCTGTGCTTTCATGAAACTTTGAAACCTTGGTAACATCTTGGTTCAGTTCACTCGAACTACGATGCTGAGTTCGCATACGAACTTCCTCATATTTTTTATGATTGGTTCGTCCTATGTTTTCATAAGACCATGTATTACAGATTTTCTAATGTACACCAAACAATTATTTAGATATGAAACTACTTTAAAGTCTAACGTTAGTAGCCACCAAATTATAGCTACACTTACTTGAACCATAAAGCGTGTGTGGGATGGACCTTGGTCGATCATGGTGATGTTTTACGTGTGCCCAACCACTACCTACCTCGATAAACGACTTTAGCTGCTGTAGTAGTTCGGGAGAAAATTAGGGGGGCAAAACCAAGATGCTACACTAGTCTGTAAAACTTGAATTGATGTTTGCTGGTAGGTTCATAGTACCAGGTTGGGGTTGACGCAGTTATCTTCAGTGACTGGAGACACTAAGTAGTGTTTTTCAAAATTGATCGAGATGGCACAGATGCATTTACTTGATCTTTCTTTAACTATCGAGTCCCTGTATTGGCTCATACTTTTCTCAATAATCCATTCTCAAATCATATTGCTTATGCTTATTCTTTCGTACTACTGATATTATTACTACATTGTTATAATATTTTTCTTGATAATTTCATTTCACTGTGCTGATGTAGTGTGGCCAGTTGAACCTATGAGCATGTGCCAGGTTCTACTTTGCATGTAACCAACCTACTGATTTTTAAAAAGCGAATAAGCTAGTTTGCTAGAATCTTTTTATCTTGGCTCACATTCTGCATTCACTCATCGTAGGCTATATTGGAGGCTATACTAGCAAGGGGTTTATTTGAATTTTATTTTCAGCGTTTGTTTCGTGGATTGTTTACTCCGACGGATTTTTCTATTATTTGCTCTTCTGACGAGCGACTGACTCGAATTACGTAAAAGGCACAGTTCTATGACTTTCCCAAAGAGAAATACTACAATTATCCTTAATCCTCGAACGTGAAAAATAGTGGTGTAACACTGGTCTTCGTCCCAGCCTATTTGCATGACAAGCAGTATTACTGTTAACGTTTCCAACCGTTTCAACCACTGCAGTATTTTATCCACGACAGTCTGCCTTCAATTGATCTCCAAGTATGTAGCCAGGCTATTCGTAGTTGTACTGATCCGTATGGGCCACGTTCTGTCAGCCAAAAATTTAAATGTTGATATTATTGGTCACAAGTTCAGAATGAATGAGTGTATTTTAGGTCGTGAATTGGGGAAGGGGACTAGATAGTTGATTGAGTGATTTTCAGTCGGCTAGCCTGTCTATGGCTAGTAACTTCTCGATCTTTATTATAGTTGTTGAATAAATTGGAAACGTTGCTGAATGTACTAAATGAAATCTGTCATCGCTGATGTACATCTGTGTGATTAATGAAACCAAAAAAGGTTAGATAATGAGCAAAGCGCCTACGGACCGTTTTTGGTGGTTTGCTTAAAGTTGATTGCTAATTTGATCAAATTCTTTAGGTCTCTACTTTGTCATTTAGGGAGGAATGATAACCACAAGCTGTATAATGATTTATTGTTTATCATTTATAAAGATGGAATTATAGCAGTTCATAAATTTTTAGTCATTCTCTACGGAATTTGACGCGGTTATTCTCATAATTTTACTTGTACAGTGTCGTTTAAACACTTTTGATCACTTGTTTCATTTGAGCGTTTATGTCAATTAAATGAAATTTGTATTACTTATCCTTCAGATTAAATACGTTAAATGGAGTCTTGAAAACTTACATTTCAGCACTCTAGAGAAAACAGTTTCAACTTGTTTTTCCACCAACCATCATCTTATCATACTACGTATAAAAATGTTGTTTATCTTCACGAACCTACATGATTTCTTGGCACACAGAATTGAAGCTATCCGAACTCGATTTTCATCTAAGTGGTGTCTTCCTGAATTTTATTCTACTACATCCATCGATCACAATATCCCCGAAACATATACTTTCGCTAATCTTGTGCAAGATCATAAAAATTTGCTCAATGAATTACAGTCTGTGTGCTTATTAACCGAATCCACTTCTCTTCTTTTTACAGAGATATATAATCTTTGTAATATGGGTCTTCAGTTACGAGAATTATGGTCAAAGGACCTTTCATCTCCAAACTGTGAGACTTCACGTTTTAAAGTAAAAATTGAGTTTCTTTCTGAGCAATTTGACAATCATGTACAGTTTCTTTCGACAATGTTAACACGCTCAGTACGTCTGAGTACTGCTAAACAGCTTTTATACCTATCAAGTTCTTTTAAAGTTGCAGCTTCGTTTCCTACAAATATCTTCAAATCAATTCCTTCCAAATGACACTGTCATCAAATATGAATGAGAAATAAATATTTTTCTACACACCATCTTTTTTCTCAATTTATTATTTCACTAATAAGGAAAGATTTACTTTTAGGTTGAGAATGGCTTCACCGATAAAATCCATTGATAATTTTCTAATCTCCTCAACTCCGCATCACTTGCAGATCGAAAGTAAAAATAATGTAAAACGGAAAGAAAAGAAAGCTAATTTGGATATTGAAATAAACACTGATGGTGTGGAGACACCTCAGGATAAATGTTTATTTCAGGTCAAAACGAAACCTCAAAACAGCAACAACAGCATGGTCTATCTAGAAGATGCTTTACGTTTGGGCTGGACATCTCAACGTGCAAGCTACTTATTTGATCTCTTAACAAGGCCTCCGCTTCTTTTTTCTCCCAGCATGGGAATCAGTCTTTCATTCGAAAAAGGTTCGCAGAATAGTTATCACATTCTACCAGCTAACAAACGAAATCGTCCGATTGACCCTGATCCGTGTTTGTTGTCGATCGACGGTCTTCTAGACTGTTTATTCGTAACGAATTCTTTGGTTGACCAAATCTATCATGACTGTATGGATAATCCAGAAAATCGGGGGACTGATGAATATGAACACTCCCCTACTGTTTTGGCTGCGAAATTCTTCCGCAGACGAGGTAACGTATTTTTTAATTCACGTGGTGTTTAATTGTTAGGAAAACTTCTTTTAGTTACTTTTTTTCTGTCCTTCCCATAGGCAATATTTTATCTCATGATATTGAATAGTTAGGTTTGTATTATCCGTAATCTACGACGTACTTTATTATTAATCTACATCCCTGATAAAAGTTATCTTACAGACGTTTTCTTCTACATATAGTAAAGCCAATCATTACTCGATTATCAGAATTCCGTCTCAAATTGTCGGATTTCAAGCTGGGTGCATGTGTTGGTAGAGGGGCTTGCGGAATAGTACGTGTAGTACGTGAGGTATCACCACCTCATTCAGTGTATGCAATGAAATCTCAGTTTAAAGGAGCTTGGTTGCATCATGATCCGGTAAGTTTCTATGATTCAGTCATTCTTATAATTTTTTGCATTATTTGCCTACTTAGGAGGGCTCCCAGATTCTGCTTGAAAGAACTGTGTTAGCGCAGGCGACTGCCATTGAAAACCCATGGCTTCCACACCTGCATTATGCATTTCAGGACGAAAAGCATTTGCATCTTGTGATGGACTACGAACCCGGTGGCGATTTGTATATATTCTTAAGCAAGTGAGCGACCTTATTACTTGACCAATTTTAGCATAAACTGTAACCATTGTTTGTTATATGTGCATTACAGTGAAAATTAGTTACCGAAATAGTCTTTAGCTTAAGATAGAAACTTCATAATAATCTAGGCTAAACAAAAATATATATCTACCGAAAACCACAGGTAAGGCACTGGGACAGAATTTTATGCAAATATCTGTTTAGCTCTAAAACTAAATAAACTATACTAGTCGAAGTCATCTCTTTCATATTTTTGCTTTGATTAGATGTATAGAAGGCAAATATAAATGAACAATTTGGCTCATTGCACAAATACGAGTTCTACACTGTTGTATCTACACGTCTAGCAACATGAGATTATTGCTGCTCGTGTCATAGTGAATGATATTTTTGTATTTTTGGGGATCGATTTTATTTATTTATTTATTTTATTTGGACTAATAAATATTCGTACAAGGGGGCACCAGATATATGTGCGCCACACAAGTCACTTGATTTGTCTGTGGGCTATGATACTGACCGGGTGCCCTGACTGAAGTAGGCGATTTTCTTAAGGGGCCACACCCAGAGCCTTCGACCTAAGATCTGATCCACAAGGCAGTGGAACATCGTGAGCAGACCCAGTCCCATGGTAGCCGGTGACCAACAATTGCTTCATACGCCATTTGGTGATAGACAAAGACATATTCAGTCCGAACAAAGTAGTTTATTGCTTAGTCCAGTGTCAATCTTGTGGGACTGATACGAACACCATCCAAGTAAACCATCGTTTTACCGTTGCTCAACCAACACGTGCTTTATTTAGTCTTATATGCTGCTATTTTGAGTGATCAACTCAAAATACAAATGGAACTCTAATAAAAGACTTCTACCTTTGTGTGCTGGTCAGGTCTATTTATCGTGGTGATTTGATCGAAGTATACTGGCAGGAACAAATGTTTCTTTAGGTCCTACTATGCCCAATACATCGGTTTCAGAATGGTTAGACTAAAAGCAGCAGACTCATGATCCAATGGCGAAGTCATACTGCTGGCTGTACTGAAGCATGACAGCAGCAAGATATTTTCCTCTGGCAACTAACATCTACAAAGTTGTTGCCTTCTCATAACAGAGGGGAGGGTTTAGAAGAAATTGACCCTGAAAATGTCGTGTCTCATCTTACCCCATGGATTCCTATTTTCAGCGTTAAGGCCCTTCCAATCACAGAGCAAACACATCAGAAACTTACAGAAAGGCCGTGCATCCCTTTGACTTTATGGTCACGTTTCCAAGTCACTATGATTGCTGATAACCCAATTTCCTTTTCGGGTCCCTCGAGAAGCGACGGGGAAGAAACAACCACCCTTATGCTTTTTAAAGCACTTAGAGATTGTTTAGTAAAGTTGAAGTTATGGCTGTACACTGAATAAGGTATCTATTCACAAAACAAGTTATAGTTACCTCAAATGAAGATTATCAATAGAATGAAGTATTTCGTTTCCAAGCTTATCAATGTTTTGGGAGTTTCGATATTTCAGATGTCAGTCAGCTACAACGTCGGACCAGGCACATATATGCATCGGTCCAAGATGCCATACCACATTAGCACAACAAGATGAACACCAAATTCATAGGAGTAGTCAATTTAGTGGTGGTAATATATAAAAGATTGCATATAAGGATATAATACAGGCAGAAAGAATTAGTTCGTAGAAGAAAAGGTATGAAGATTTTAATCTCACAGTTTAAGAGAAGACAAAGTGTGTATACACTTACACCATTGTGATCGATTCTGAGCCATGTCACACAGAGTCTACAACCATTGGTTGCGATAGTCACGCGGACCTCAACCAAGTAATCTGCATCTACCAACATGGCTCATACTAGAGGTTAGTGGCTTCAAGCACTGATGCCATGTTTTGGTTTGGCCGCTACTAACTCTCTTCCAATCATCCCTATTACTAGTCAGCATTGCACGTCGTGGTAATCGGTGTTCATGCATACATAACACGTGGCCCAACCATCTCAGTCGATGAAGATTCACAACCTCATCAACTGATTTACCATCATTCCATAAAACCCTGAGTCTAACCTCACTATTACTTACCCGGTGATCCCAGCAGATGCTGGCAATATTTCTAAGACATATGTGGTCAAATAATAGTAGTTTACAAGTATCTTCTACTCTTAAAGGCCACGTATCGCAGCCGTAAAGTAGAACAGAGCGAACTGTTGCGCAGTATACTCGTCCCTTAATTGATAGAAGGATACCTCGCCTTCGACATAGGTGACGTAAATTGGCAAAAGCCAAACGAGCTGTTTGCATCCGTGCTGAGATTTCGTCACACACCAACTCATTAGGGCTGATCAGACTTCCAAGATAATTGAGGTTGTCGACGCGTTCGACTACTTCACTTCCTATCCTTAGTTCAGGTGTTGATGCAGGCCAGTCCTGGAGCAACAATTTAAATTTAGAGGAAGAGAATCTCATTGCAAATAACCCGGCATTGTTACTCAGTGTTACCAAAAGTCCCTGCCTTTTATCAGTGTCTTCACCAAACAGGACTATGTCATCTGCGTATTCTAAGTCGATAAGTGGAGCTTCCTGAAAATTCACTCGATGAGAACGTTATTTCCAGTAGTAGGTCTATGATGAAGTTAAACGAACAACCTTGTCGGACACCACTTGATGTTGTAAAGTCAGATGACAGTTCGCCATAAGCTCTCACTCGACTGGTATTGTCCGAGTGAAGAGCCTTCAAAAGGTTTGTGTACTTCTGAGGAACACCTTTCATTGACAGACATTGCCACAGAACCTCTCGGTCTACAGAGTCAAATGCTGCTTTTAAGTCAAGAAAAACTATCATTGTCGGGCGCCAATAAACATGCCTGACGAATAATGAATATGTGGTCGATACAGCCACGACTAGTTCTGAAGCCAGTCTGATTTTCTCGTGTTTGGGGTTCACGAGTCTTTGTTAGGCGTCTGATAATGATTGAGGCTAGTATTTTAGATACTATATTAGTCAAACCAATCCCTCTATGGTTATCACAGAATGATTTGGACCCCTTCTTATATATTGGGACAATCAGAGATTGTGACCAGTTGAATGGGATTACGTGCAACTCCCATATTTTAGCTAAACTATTAGTCAACCTAATCGTTAAAATTGGACCAGCATCCTTAAAGACCTCTGGAGTTAATCTATCTCGACCAGCTGCTCTTCCTCGTTTCAGATTAGCTATAGCTTGTTCTGCACTCGTACTCAGTGCTATGCTTGCACACGCCAGTCCACGAGAACTAGCCATCGGGTCGCCAGGTAACGGAGGATGTTTCTCGTCGGCTCTCCGTTTTGGCGAGGTGAGATCAAGTGACTGACCACACTAGGATCCTGTGTGTTTCGAGACAGCATACATCAACGGAACAAGATTCTAGGGTTTTCGCCAAGGTGGTCTGCTGCTCGATTTAACATAGGATACGCACGTTGAAGGCTCCAACGTGTAGTTTTGAGCGAGGTTTAAGTAGACATGCAACAGTGTTTTGCGCACTAGATTCGTTGCTTATAGTGACACTTGAGGAGGAAGTTTAGTTTTGAAAGTCGAGGTAGGAGGAATAATAGAAATTGAAGAGTAAAATTCGTTACGAATAAAGTGATCTTGAGTGCTGTTCGAAGTATGAGGGCGGTTTTCACTTCCGGATTGCCCACACCATGGAAGGGTTCTTCTAGAGGTACCTGAAAAGGAAAGTGGATTAGAAGTAGTCTTGGTGACCTGAGGGCGTGACCGCAGTGCCCAAGGGACAAATGCTTAAGACTTGTTACATTGTAATGCCATAATAAATTCTAAAGTGAAGTGTAAGGGGGCGTATGTTTTTTTCTTCAAAAACTTGATTATTAGTAAATTTAATCCTGTGGTGTATTGGAGATTTTTACAACACAATTCATTTCGTCATTTGTACTTTGTCACCAATATTGACTTCTTTTGTATATCATCTAGATAAAACAAGTGTCTGAATAGAGCACGGGGTTGCTAGTTGAATCATTCTTCCTTGAATTATTATGTTAAGAGTTCGAATGTGGCTATAAATATTTCCATTTGGACAACCAAGTGTTATCATTAGCTTTGACTGAAAGTGTGGCTAAAACCGGGCAACGTAAACGTATAGTTAATTACTAAGTTGCGGCTGACTCCGCTGTTGATTTTTTAGGTAGCTACAATTTTTATCTGGAGATTGGTAAAATCGAGCGTCGTGAATCGTATATCTGTAGTCTTGTTTATAAAACAAATCGTTTGATATTTAAGTCTCTTGATATATTTTGCTTTCAGAGTTGGTCATTTGTTGGATTCAAAAATGATACAGTTTTATTGTGCCGAAGCTGTGGAAGCCGTCCATTCGTTGCACCAAATGGGCTATATTCATTGGTATGTTTATAAGTTCAGTGCTAATTGGGTAGTTTATTCTTATTGTGATTCATTGTGACTATATCTTCCCAAATTCTCTAGGTAAATATGACTTGGAATTTCTTCATAGTTTCACTGTATGATTTCCTATAAATAATAGATCACAATGACTCTCAAGGACATTTCTATAGTTTTTTGTTTTAACTAATAGTTGAAAATTACTTTTTATCTTTTAGTGACCTAAAGCCTGAAAATTTTGCAATTGAGAGAAGTGGACACCTGAAGCTAATTGATTTTGGTTCGGCTATCAGACTTGATGCTGATGGAAAAGTAATTTTAAGTTTATAATTGTGTTTTACGTGTGATTATTTAAATGTCTTGATGACTATTCGTGGATTTTACTACATTTTTCAAGTCAATTGCAAAGGTCTTATCACGGTGAATATAAGAATCGATATTTGGTTAGCTAGGCTATTTATCATCATTGATCATACGTTTTTATGGGGTTATCTGTGATTTACTGCCTCTATATCTCTGGTCTTTATTAATTAGCAATTTGCTATAAATTTAGTCCTTATTCCATGACAATATGTAGAATTGTTATTCTTAACACTCATTATCATAATTGTTTCTACTTTTCCTATAACCAGTAGTAGCCTTTTCCATCCATTCTAGTTTTAAATGCAAGTTTGCTCTTTTTCATCACTTGATTTTTAGACAACTGTCAAAGGAATTGTGGTACAATTTTTTTTTAATTTCATTATAATTTATCCCTAAAAGTCGAGACAGTAAACGAATAAAATTGGACAAGAGATTTCCATTGTTATATTTGTGACACGGCTTGTGAAGAAAAACTAAAGGAAAATTATTAAGAAAATTGTGAGACGTACTATAAGGTATAATTCAAGTAAGGACATAATCAAAATAAACTACATTTGGATATGAAATGCCTCATTCTTTTTATTAAAAGTAAGGGAAGATCAGGATACCTGTCTGCTTTTCACTTAAGCGATAGTTAATCACATTTTAATCTGGGTTGCTTTTGATCTCTGGGTCTTCATTTAGAAAGTTGTAGTGAACCCGTGGGCATTATTCCAGTACAACTGTCCTTGATTCCTCAACAACCTACCATGAAAATATAAAACGAAACTATAGAATAGATACTATTTTGTATGACCAACTTCTCAAGGTGTACAGAATGATAAAAACTCAACTCATGTGTATCACTTATTTTAATACATGTTTTTAAATATGTACCAAACCTGAATAAGTGGTGAACAAAGTGTTTCGATGAATAATCACCGAATATATTTGTGTTGTTTTGTAGACAGACCACTTTCATTTCCATCTTACTTCAATCAGTACAGAAAACAAAACTAATTGGTGTTTAGATATAATAAACACGTGTATCGAATGAATGATCGATAAGTTAGTAGGGCACGGGTTATAAAACTCGTCGGTTAATTCACATAGCCTAAACTTGACACTCAACTTGCTGGTTTTGCCACACACACACCCACGAATGATAATAATTTGCTGTGGTACAGTAGCTGTTATCATTGTGTGGGTCAGTCAGTCAGTCAGTCACAACGTAGAACTTCGTACGTACGTACATCAGTTCGAGTTGCCATACCACATTAGCACAGAGATGCAGTTGTCGATTCAAATCCCATAGTGGTAGAAGTAGTAGGAGTATAATCAGAAATCCAAAAGATTAGGGGTTTCAAGAAATTATTGAAGGAGTATAGTACAGTGAAATAAATTTGGAAAGAGAAAAAGATAAAGACATGAGGAATTCAGAAGATTAGAATTTGGTAGAACACAAAGAGTGGATGCATCTTCGCCATTGCAAACGATTTTGAGCCATGTCATTCAAGGTCTCTAACCATCGGTTGCTGTCATCTCGCGAATCCCAACCAGGTAGTCTACACCTACCAACATGGCCCAGTCCACTTGTCAGTGACTTCATTGATTTGTGCCACGTTTTGGTCTGGCCACCCCTAGCTTTCTTCCAACCTACTCCTACACCATGAAACATTGCACGTCGGGGCAGTCGGTGGTCGGGCATACGTAACACATGTCCCAGCCATCTCAACTGATGAAGTTTCACTACTTCATCAATCGATTTGCCATCCCTACCTAGTACTCGTTTCCTAACAACTGCATTACTTACCCGGCGGTCCCAGGATATACGAGCAATGCTTCGAAGACACCTATGATCGAACACTAGTAGCCTACGAATATCCTCTACTCTTATTGGCCATGTTTCACTGCCATAGAGTAGGACGGAGCGAACTGCTGCACAGTAAACCCGTCCTTTGGTTGCTAGACGGATATCTCGCCTACGCCATAAATGACGCAAGTTGGCGAAAGCTAGACGAGCCTTCTGTATCCGTGCTGAGATTTCGTCACATACCAGACCACAAGGGCTGATGAGACTTCCAAGATAAGTGAAGTGGTCTACACGCTCAACTACTTCACTCCCTATCATTAGTTCAGGTGTCGATGCAACCCAATCCTGAAGTAACATTTTGCACTTCGAGGGAGAGAATCGCATTCCGAACATGCCTGCATAGTTGCTTATAGTGGTCAGAAGACTCTGCATGTTGTCAGCGTCTTCACCGAGTAAAACTATGTCGTCGGCGTATTCTAAGTCGACAAGTGAGTCTCCTGGTAAAAGTTCAACTCCTGGAGGTTTAGCTGATGAAAGTGCTATCTCTAAAAGTAAGTCAATGACAAAGTTAAACAAGAATGGGGAGAGTGGACAGCCCTGACGAACGCCACTTGTGGTAATCAGTTCTGATGACAGTTCGCCATAGGCTCTAACTCGACCAGTTGTGCTCGAGTAGAGAGCCTTTATGAGGTTAATGTACTTCTTTGGTACTCCTTTCAGTGACAAACATTGCCATAGAACCTCACGATCAACAGAGTCAAATGCCGCCTTAAGGTCAAGAAATACTACTATTGTGGGACGTCTGAATTTGTGTCTATGTTCTAGGACCTGACGTAGGGTGAATATCTGGTCTATGCAACCACGTCCAGGTCGAAAACCAGCTTGGTTTTCTCTAGTCTGCTCTTCACGAGCTTTGGTTAGGCGA
>NC_031495.1:50016977-50085180 GCF_000237925.1 Schistosoma mansoni
AGCTTTTCGGATGTCATTCCACGCTGCCTCGGGGTGGAACAACTTACACGGTCGAGGAACTGCGAATCAAGTGGTGCCTGAAATATATTCTTTGCTGGCCTACCATTAAGTAGAACCCTTAGAGGCTTCCCTGCAGTGTCTTTCCTACGTCCAGTAAGACGCAGACAAATACGTGCTCGCACTAGAGCATGATCTGAATCTAAGCATGTGCCCCAGAATGAGCGACAGTCTTCTATCGAGCCCCTCCATCGGTGGCTGATAGCGATGTGATCTAATTGGGTCCAACGTTGGGACGAATTCGGGGGTCGCCAGGTCAAAAGATGTTTTTCCTTATGCTTAAAGTTAGTATTTGCAAGAAATAGGCGGGTATCTGAGCATAGCTGCAACAGACGGTCGCCATTATCTGGTTCTTTTCGCCATGACACCATAAGAACCACCCAGGTGTCCTTCCCTTTCACTTAGTTTACCTACTTGAGCATTAAAGTCACCGGCTACTATTACTACATCAGAACGCCTAGCTTCTCGGAGAAGGTCAGAAAGTTTCCGGTAGAACTCATCTTTTATATCGTCTGAGCTGCAGTCAGTGGGAGAGTAGGCAGAGACGACGAAGAGGCAACGACGAATTTCCCTATCTTTCCGAGTCCTTACTGATCCGTTTAGTCGAACAGCGCATAGACGACTGTCTACTGGGATCCAGTCTAAAAGAGCTAGTTCTGCCCTAGGACTTAATGCTATACCTACTCCAGCGAGGCCACGGGAAGCAGCGTCAGGGCTTCCAGATACACGGAGCGTGTATCGAGATGGTTCTTTATTTTGATTAGGTGCGGTCAAATGAATGACACTACTCGGATCTTGTATGCGCGTTTCGGAGACGCAGCACACATCGATGGTGTAAGATTCTAGAGTTCTAGCTAAGGAAGCCTGTTGTCCTATTTGGCACAATGTTCGGACATTAAAAGTTCCTATATGTAGTTTAGAGCGTGGTTTCAAGAGACCAGGAATAACGTTCTGTGTACTCGAATCGTTTGCCCTAGCGGTGCGACGCGATAAAAGGACGTGGGAAGGGTTAGTCGAGGAGATAACAGAGTTATTAGGTGTAGGAAGGATTTGAAAGCGACCAACTTGGTCTTGTGTGCAGTTAAGGGTATGAGGGCTAGTATCACTTCCCGGCTGCCCACACCGTGGAAGGGTATTTCTTGAGGGACCTGAAAAAGAAGTTGGATTAGTGTTGGTCTTAACGACCTGGGAGCGTGACCGCAGTGCCCAAGGGACATCTGCTTGAGGCCGGTCACGCACGGCCTTTTTGTGGGGGATTTTTGACGTGTTAGCTCCGTTCTTCAAAAGTCCTTACCGCCGGAGACGGAAATCCGTGGGATAAGGCGAGGTGTGCATTTTTAGGGTCGACCTTTTCTAACCCCACCCCTCCTTGTGGGAAGGCAGCATCGCTGTCATGCTGGTTGTCTGAAGGAAACACCTTACTGCTTTCACACCTCTGTACAGTCAGCAGTACGACTTCGCCTTCGGACCTTGGGATTGCTGCTTTTAGTCTCACCGCTCTTCAACCGACCTGTCTGGCATGGTAGGACCTTGAGGAACGATTGTTCCAGCCAGCATAGCTCGATTGGATCATCACGATAGGCAAGCCCGACCACCACGTCAAGGTAGCAGCAACGGTCGGGTCAATAGTTTCTGTTCATTTTCTCGAGTGCTATGCTACATCGCTTTAATATGATAGGTAGTACATGGAAGAGAACAACCACCTTATTATAATTATGAAGTGTTGCCATTCATTCAATAATACCCAGTCAGAGTGAGTCATGTTAGATACAAACTAATAACTAAGAATGTCATTTACTTGATTTCGACAGACCAATTTCTGTCATAAATTGTTTCGACCCAAAATGTTAAATTTTTCATTTTATCTTTTCTCTAGTTGAATCGTGTTTAGGCTGGTTTTTGTGTTGTTAATGCATTGGTACATGTTATTGTTCTCTAAACGTTCGTCTTTTCTATTAAAAAAAGACTGCAAAAATAAATACACTTCCCCCTACATACCTACTAAGTCGTCTGTATTTAATGAAACCAGATTTAATTGTAACTCTTCATTCAGTCCGCATATTAATTCCTTTGACAAGAAATATAATACATACTTTGGTTATTCATCAATCAGTCATCCAGTTGGTTAGAGAAATCTGTTTAGATGTTACAATAATGTTTAACCGTTTTTGATTTAATGACTTTTTAATCGACTGTCATTTTTATTTTAAGCACTATAACATAAACATATGTTCACGTGCTGAGTTAGTCTGATTGTTCTTTTTTTGATTGACATTATTAGTGTGTCTGTCCTACGATGGTTGGGACAAAAGAATATTTGAACATTGAACTTCTACGACAACGTGGACGGCATAATCAAGAACCATTACTTGTCGGTCCTGAATTCGATTATTGGGCGATTGGTGTCTTATTGTATGAATTATTTTATGGACAAACGCCTTTCTACGATGAAGATGATGATGCAATGATGCAGAAAATTATGGATTATCGGGTAATTTCTTTCATTATGATCTGTTTAATCAAATAATTCTTTATTTTAATGTTTTTTTTTAGAAAACATTAAAGTTTCCTGCAACCGCTGAAATAACAGATTGTGCTATTCATTTGATTAAATCACTGATTGTTAGTCCATCAAAACGGTTAAGTTATGAAGATGTTGTTATGCATCCATTTTTCAAAGATATTGATTTCTCTGCATTGAGACAAGGTTAGTTATTTTGTTAGTTATTTCTTTTAAAAATCCTGATAATTAGTAATTTATGTTTTTTACTTGGTGGATTGAATATTTTGATCAAAGTCTACATTGAGGCAAAAGTGTCGGTGATAAAATTCCAGACGTATTTCTCAATATGTATTTCTTCAGTGCATCCTCAACCAAGTGTATACTTAATCACTAATCCTATAGGTCTTTTTGTTTCAGTAAATCGCAAAGTCTTTCTACCATTATAAGCCTCTTATGTGTCTTCCTTTACCTTTCGGGGAACATCACTGCTGGTTGTCTCAAACTATATTTGTGTTAAGTCTATTTCTGTCAATAATTGGTCATTCATTGATGTTGTCGATAAGCCACAATTCTCCACATTACTTGTATTCAATATGCATGATTTAAAGCTGAGTTACAGCAAAATGTGTCTATAGGGTGATGAGTTTCATGGCTTTCTTTGGACAGCAATATGACTCGAAATTCCTAAATGTACGTTTTAATTGTATACCCATCTTGAGTTTTCATTATTTATAATTCCTGTTGTCTCGTTTTGTATAGTCACCCCTCCATACTTGCCCCCAGTTGGTGAGTTAGACGATGTTTCAAATTTTTCTGGCGGTGGCTCTCGTGCTCGTGATGAAGCTATATTGGATGTTTCTAGAAATCAGACATTTTCCCCAATACGTTATACAAAGTCATCTGTTCAAGATGGATATGTCACTCAGTGTGCTACCTTAAACAATGAAGAAAACGAAGAAGACGAAACTGTTCTGGTAAAGCCTTTAGATACTGAAATTTTGAATGATGTAAATCAAGAAAATATTAATCCACATAAATCGCCATTGTCTTCCGAAGTATTAAAAAGAAAAGCAATTCAAGAGGCTGCTGCTGTACCAATAAATGAAGAAATTGAAGAAATAGAAGATATAGAATGGGAGGGTTCTGAGTGTGTCCGAGACTTACCATTCTTGGGATATACGTATACACCTGGATTGGTATTATTCGGAAACCTTTCCAAGAAACAGGTTCATTCGACTGCCGTTGCTCATGTTGGAACATCAGTAATAGCTAATATCAGGTAATCTCTTAGTATATTCCAAATACTCGAGTTATAACCTTTTTGTTAGCATTTCATTTGCCAATACTGTTGGTCTATCCGGACTATTCCTGTTTTGTTAACACTTCCAAATAACAGTCTCCAAAATCTCTTGCTAGTTGTCATTGTCTTCTGTTTTCTAACTTGCAACAATGTGTGTGGTAGCTGCTTCAGTTGATTCAGGACGTTGAATATGGTCGTTGTTTGGTCATCTTGTTGATAAACCTTCACTACCGAGATACTTGGTACTTCCAATAGACATATCTCATTCTCATATTTTACTTTCATGTCGTTTCACATAAACTTAGGTCGTTATTCAAACAGATCACAATTCTCAATAGTTGCGTCCTGTTTGTTTGGATTAGTACCCACAAATGGTCCCAAACAGTTTTTATTCGTATGTTGCTCATGAATTGTAGAGTTTTTTAAACAGTCTTCTTCTTGTACTTGTAATCCACTAGAGGATCAATAAGGGACATAACCGTGAAGGACTAAGTTTCAATCTTATTGTAATACTTTTTATCAAATGACTTAGTTGAATATTTTGTTTAAAAATTAGTGTATTTTTACTACAGCAATTTTTAACCTATCAAATTTGACTTCTCTACAAGTCAGATTTAATGTTATGATATATTTTTATTGTTATCGGAAATTTATACTTGGGCCTTGAAACTAAATTCTTTGTTGAATGGTTATCTATCCTTTAAATGCAGTTTTAATGTATTACGGTATGTTACATAAATATGGTCATTCATTGCTTTACATTAAAATTGACAGAAATAATGATTAATCAGGTAATGCGACTAATTTATCAAGTACGGATAACATTTATTCTTTTTTGTCTGCTTTCGTCCACACCCATAATGTTGAAGTGTAGAAATGGTAACTATTCTGATGGTATACAATTGGTTGTTTCTTGCTATTTCGTTCTACAATCAGTTATCATTCTTGTCTTTTTCACATGTTTGCTACTGCGACTTTCTCCTTGAAAGATTTTCAATATCAATAGCTTCTTTGAATATGTCAATTAGTTAGTTACTTTATGATGACAATACTGAAATTTCCACTTTTGAGGTTAAATAGGATCTAAACATTTTTCAATCCGGTAAATTTGAATAATACAACCGCATAATTTGTTACACCTTTTCATATTACGTTTATAATGCCATTATTTGAAACCAATTAACCGTTTTATACAGACTCTTCTATGTGTCGTAGCTCACAGTTTGCCTTAGTGAATATAAAGTCTATAATTAATGTGGAAAAGAAAGTTACAATTAATCAGCAAGTTGTAGCATATGTTATATTCCTCATTATTATTTCTACCTTAGGAACTTCCACCTTTATTATTATTATTGTATTATTGTTTCTCCTGCTTCATTATTAATATAGCACACCTTACAGACGGGCATTTAGTGAACGCCAAGACTCATTATCTACATCACTTAGATATAGCATTGGTTGTTCTGAAGTTGAGCGACTCAAAGATGCCAGAAAAACAAGTGATCCTGAAATTGTCAGTTTATCTGAACTTCAGCAGCGTAATCGACAATTATGTGAACAAATTGAACAATTACAACTACAGAATAAAGAGTCTGAGGTATGTCGATTCTTACAATTTTTTTTATATATAATCTTGTTATGGGTCGATTGTTACTTTATTTTCCGCTAGTTTGTCAATCATTAACGAAATTCATATCATTGTTTGCAGTATTTGTGTCATTTACATGTTTTCACAATAATTTATTTAAATCTTTCATGATATTTTACTTTCAAAACGTGATTGTTTTGTCTGTTCTGCTTTTTTCGTACTAAAACTATTTATTCATCTAGTCAATTTTAAGAGCACTATTTGGCTTCGTCAATTATATCACTGGATACTTCTGAATGTTTGGTTGTCAGTACTAGTCTTCATCATTTTTGTGTATACTTGTATTCATAGTACATTTAAAAAAAACAGCTTATTTATTTTCAACATATCCTTATCCTAGGTTCTATCGTCAAAACAGAATTATGTCCTTTATTGTTTTTTTGGTTTTGTTAAGAGACAAAAAGTAGTCAGTACTAAGTCTATTTATATTTAACATTTGTTTAAAATAATTTTTTTTATATGTTCACTCACATGTTCTTACAAAATATTTAGACAAGATCTACATAAATACTTTTAGTTGCTAACTAGTTGGAAAGTTTAAGCATATGGTCGTTGCAAAGGTTGATCTTATTTCGTGTTATAATTTCTTTAATTCTTTAAGGTCAATTAAAATAACTCCCTAGTTATTGTAGGTTTTTTTGTTAACTCGTTAAATGACGTTTAGTCAGTAAATAAAACCATTTTACAATTTCGTTGCTTTATTTGTCTATTTGTGTTTTCTTTATGGCCCTTGTGATTTTAACTAATACATAATAGTAACTTGATATATATATATATATATATATATATATATCATTTATTTGTTGTATCTCTTCTGTGTATGTCTGTAAGACAATCTGTTTGTGTAATTCACGTTGTTTATTTATGTTGCGTATAGGATTTACGTCAACGATTATTAAGTGCATTCGACAATGGTCATGTCTTAAAAGAAATTAATGAAGCTGTACGTGTTCTTTCTGATACAGTCGTTGAGAAGGAAAAGTTAGTTTTCTAATTCACTTTCATATAATTAGGGTTTTTTGTGTGAAATTTTTTTACTGAAGTGCATTTCTATATGATATTATGTAATTATTATTGTTCCTAAGATTTAAATGAGGTTTTCTGTTGTTTCAGCTTTCAATTTGTTCCTTGACGATAGTTACTAATCTTAGACTCATATTATATGTCGTTCCTTTTTTGTTTGTAATAGGTCTACTGTTGGTCATTTGAATTCTCGAATAAAACACCTTCAAGAAGAAAACGTTCGTTTGACTGCTTCGGTACAAAGTTGCCAACAAGCACAAGCTATTGTGGATCAATTGCAACACGCTGTTGTATGCTTTTTTGCTCTTTTTAGTATTATGATCATAGTATAATCTTTTGTTGTAAGATAATGTACGTTATTTTGTTGCTTGAGTATTTCTTACAAATCATGAATTCAAACTCTAAACAGAAATAATTGGTGGCTAGCAGTAGAATCCAGAATGCGCGTTCCGTCCTGTTTGGGACTCGTTGGCTAGGTTTACTTGCATCGCAGAGTTGATGTTTATTCCACGGCTCGAACTAATCTATGCAGTTGATCAATTTCTTTTGGAATATATGCATCCTGTGCAAATTGCCTAGATATCTCCGTTTGAGTTTCGAAGTAAGCATCGACTCTGGAACGCAGGTACATCCATTTGACGAGTACCAGATAGGACGAAACACGCACCTTGGATTCCACTGCTAGTGACCAGTCGTCTCTGGTTCAGGTGCTTGTAAATTAATGGCAATATTAAGGCACATATTCCGAAATGAAATTGGTTAGTTCCACTCCTAAACATAAGTGGGAAGATTCAAACAACCGATACTTATCGAATTCTAAGCTCAGAAAACTATTTACTGCATAGGTTAGTATTATTGATGCACAAAATTTCTTAAGGGTTAAATTCCATTTCTAAATCAGTATGATATGGAGTTTCGTTCTCTGAGCTAGTTGGTTTAGTCGTGAAGCTTTCATTGTTCTTCTGAGTGACAGTATAAACTCCAGGTGGAAGTACGTTGTTCAAATTTCTGTACATATAATGGACAGCTTGTTTTCTCCACCATCTCATTACCGTATTTTCAAGTTATAGGTCCGTAAATGTTATTATTATTATTTTATGGCTATTTCTTTCACATTGTAAGAAACTTATCGTAATTCAACACTCTGTGATTTTATTCTACTTTTTAATCCCAGTCTCGTCTTTCGAATTTGCCAAGTAATTTTACAGAAGCAGATTTACTTGATCTGTTAACCACACTATGTCCACCTACAGTTTACACAACACCTGAAATGCTCGCTGATGTTTCACTGTCAACTATACGTACATCTAATTCATCAGATAATCTTATTGGCTATGAATTAGTTCATCGTCTTATCAATTTCGCTCTCAAACAATTTAAACATGCTTCCAATCGTGCAAGACAATCATGTTATGCATTGGAATCGAATAATGCTGAGCTGAAAAAAGCTTTAGATGAATCAAAGCAGCAAGTTAATCAATTAGTGGAAACTATTGATGGATTAATTGCAGATCAACGTCGTTATCGTGAAACCGAGAACAATCTTAACTGGGAAATTAAAGTTAGTTTTTTCTCTGTTATTTAACTTATAATCATTCAAAAATATCTGCTTAACGACAAACGGGGTTATACGTTTCTTAATGAACGTAATATCAAACATAGATCATGTACTTGTTAGCAGTTTGATGTATCAATTGTGAGTTCTCTTTCATCCGTCAATTGACACAGTCATTCAAACAAAATAGTGATTTTCTCCTTTGTGTAAGTGCTAATATCACATTCTCAGTTTGTGATATTTAAGTCTCGTTTATTGATAGTGTGGTCGAAAACCTAATTTTATGCAGAAAGATAGTTTTTTAATTAGATTTTTGCATAATTGAGTTTGTTACACCCAATAATTATCCGTTACCATGTGAGTATCACGTTGAAAAACCGTCCCACGTAAAGAGTCCCGGGTAATCTTTGTATATTGATGTAGCTTATAAGCCCAGTACACTGAACGTGTCTGGGTATAGTTGTGTTTCACATCGTCTTCATATTTCCTATGTTAGTGTCGTCTAATCGAGCGTCGAAAAATTAGCAGTTGTCGTATGACGCAAAGCTTGCTTTTGTAGTTGTACTCAACTAGTATAAGAGTCTTTATAACTAACCGTTTTAATTTTCATTTCCGCAGGAATTGAAACAAAAACTTGAGGATTCAAAAGATTATCAACGTGATTTACACCAGAAGTTCTTGCAATTTGAAGACAAATACTTTTCAGCACGAGATAGGTTAAAAGAAGAAGAAAAGGTTTGTCATCGCTAATAAACTAGTTTTATGCAAATTACTTTCGTCCCAGATTCTTGAAGAGGGGAAATAGAACTTCTCAGTCCGAAGTTATGTAACTTGTAGCTTTAGAAAGTTAATTTTCTTTACATGCGACCATAGCAGTTTAGATATGTTGCACAACAACAATTGTTAACGAGTTACCTAGATAATGTTGTTGTCTGGAATGAGCGTTTTCGTCTCACGATATAGTTGATACTATGATTAATTAATGTTTTCGAGTTCCAGTCAGTGAAAAACCTTTAAAGCCATAACCTTTGTATTTACCGTCATTTTTTGTAAAAGATAGGCAAACTTGTCATTGTCTTCAATCTCTGTTACGTAATGAACTTTCGTATATTTGTGCCAATGTAGTTCACTAGCTTTGAATGACTATGCTTAAAATTGATTTTAAAAATCTTATAGCCAAAGTATGTAGATGATTCTCCGTTTGATTAAGTTAACTGGAAAACTCGTATTATTTATAATATTTTGTTTTTCTTTTATCTGAGTCTTTAAATATTTTTTCGTCATCCTCAGTAAAATAATTGATGGGCATCGCTCTGGTGTAGGAATAAGTTGAAAAAAAGCTAGGGATAGTCAAACTACGATGTTTCATCAATTCAGAAGATCACTGACTTGTGTACTAAGCCTTTTTGATAGACTCAGACTATTTGGTTGGAGTACTCAGTCATCGTAACCAGGGGTTGGAGACATCAGGTGGTAGGACTCATAAGTAATCGAAACAGTGCAGATGCTTTCACTCTCTGTCTTCCCTTACATCTTGAATTTCAAAGCTGTTTTGTATTTTGTATTCCTTAAATTCATTCTTTCTTGTCGAATCACTTTATTCATCCTCAATCTTTTCTGTTATTACTTCTACCACTTACATTTGTCTTGATAACCTCATCTCACTATACTAATGGTTTGGTATGAAAACTTGAACCGATACTCATAAGT
Organism: Schistosoma mansoni; assembly: GCF_000237925.1. Taxonomy (NCBI): domain Eukaryota; kingdom Metazoa; phylum Platyhelminthes; class Trematoda; order Strigeidida; family Schistosomatidae; genus Schistosoma; species Schistosoma mansoni. The sequence continues at coordinate 50,026,774 of NC_031495.1, forward strand.
ACTAGGTCTTACGTTGCTTATAGCTAACTGACTGGCTATGATCTTTGACTTGTTACCATTATATCAATTATTTGAATTCTTATCAAGTTATATTTGTTACTTTAAGGGATTGGGGTCAACGTACGTATTCCATACATTCACTCGATTTTCTTTATTTTACTAATTCACTTTTTGTCTTATAGAAAAACAAAGAGATTACAGAGAAACTTGAACAATTGACGCTTAACTCAGTGCAAAAACAACAGAATAATTCATCTGAATTACAAACACAATCGTAAGCTCTTTTGTAATTTTAAATCTAATTTTGATTTTTAAAATATATCTTTTTATTATCAAAATTATCTCGGAACGAAATGATTTGTCCATCAATGATATATTCATGTATGAACTCGGTAGAATACTTGTTTACTTGTAGTATCTTTTGTGTTGTTTATATGCTTCATTGTAAATTTTACCAGTACCTCATAAAAATTTAGCTACGTCCCCCAAGAATACAATGATTGTTGGTTACCTACTTTCAGTGGTAAAATACTAAATCACCCTCTTCATTAAACACCTAGGTTATTTCAAAATCTGTTTACGTAATGTATTTTTATTCTTTGTTTCGATCCGCTATTCCGAATTAGAAGATACGATGTTGTATTGTTAATGGCCATTGTGTTTAAAATCGTTATTAAGATGAGAGAGAAAAAGAGAGATTGCCACTATCATATTAGCCGTATTTCCATTATCTGTTTTGCTTTTCTTTTTGTAATGCCTCACTTGTACATTGCGAAATCGATAAAGGATTTTCGTTAAACTAAACAATTCATCTCGTTAGTCGATATCAAGTTGTAGTAGACTGTGAAAAAAACAAGTGATAACTTTTCGATTACTGCCATTGAACATTGAAGTTTTGTTTTCTCATAGCTACTGATACAGTTGATGATGGTTTTTCTTTTTAATATTAGTGGTCAACTCAATCTGTTGGTTGAACGTAATAAGGAAGTGGAACGAGAACTTGCAGCTTTAAGAAATGCCTTGCAAGAAGCAACACAACAAAATGGGTCCGAATTAAGTGAATTGAGAAAGCAGTTGGATAATGTAAGAACAGTAAGTACTCTTCAATTAAGTCCTGTTTATCGTTTGATACGTAGTTATTTAGTGATATTTTTAAAATTGATTGATGTGTGTATACTATGTGTATACTACTATGGGGAAGAATGCGATTAAATCAGCTCTAGAAGCCATGAAACGAATTCGAGTTGACAATCAGGAAGGTCCACTTATCGACTTAGAATACGCAGATGACATAATCCTGTTTGGTGAAGACACTGATAAAATGCAGGGACTTTTGGTAACACTGAGTAACAATGCCGGGTTATTTGCAATGAGATTCTCTTCCTCTAAATTTAAATTGTTGCTCCAGGACTGGCCTGCATCAACACCTGAACTAAGGATAGGAAGTGAAGTAGTCGAACGCGTCGACAACTTCACTTTTCTTGGAAGTCTGATCAGCCCTAATGAGTTGGTGTGTGACGAAATCTCAGCACGGATGCAAACAGCTCGTTTGGCTTTTGCCAATTTACGTCACCTATGTCGAAGGCGAGGTATCCTTCTATCAATTAAGGGACGAGTATACTGCGCGGCAGTTCGTTTTGTTCTACTTTACAGCTGTGAAATGCGTTCATTAAGAGTAGAAGATACTTGTAAACTACTAGTATTTGACCACAGATGTCTTAGAAATATTGCCAGCATCTGCTGGGATCACCGGGTAAGTAATAGTGAGGTTAGACTCAGGGTTTTATGGAATGATGGTAAATCAGTTGATGAGGTTGTGAATCTTCATCGACTGAGATGGTTGGACCACGTGTTACGTATGCATGAACACCGATTACCACGACGTGCAATGCTGACTAGTAATAGGGATGATTGGAAGAGAGTTAGTAGCGGCCAAACCAAAACATGGCATCAGTGCTTGAAGCCACTAACCTCTAGTATGAGCCATGTTGGTAGATGCAGATTACTTGGTTGAGGTCCGCGTGACTATCGCAACCAATGGTTGTAGACTCTGTGTGACATGGCTCAGAATCGATCACAATGGTGTAGGTGTATACACTCTCTGTCTTTCCCTAAACCATGAGATTGAAATTGCTTCATTTCTTTCTTTCTTTACTATATCCTCATATACAATCTTCTATATATTGTCACCATTATATTAACTACTTTAATGAATTTGGTGTTCATCTTGTTGTGCTAATGAGGTATGGCATCTTGGACCGATGCATATATGTGCCTGGTCCTACGCTGCAGTTGGCTGACTGACTGATATATCACGTTGTTACCTTTTTGCCGTTTTAACCTTATTTTACTTATCTGTTCACTTGAACTGTTATTTCTGTAGCTTGATTGTATTCCTGTAATCGTACTAAATGTATTGATTTTCATTTTGTAATGTCAATTTCACATATTTCTCCAACAATTTGTAGTTATCTAATAATTTTTCCATTTTTGTTAAGGAGAAAGAGCATTTATTTAATGCTAAACAATCTGAACGTCGTCAATTAGAAGAACGAGCAGATAAAGCAGAAACGCAGTTGAAAAGTCTACGAGATCAAATTGCAGTTATGCTTACTGAACGTGGTCGTTTAGTTTCACTTTCAGCAATCGACTCTCAGGTTGGTTAAATTGAAATACTTCATTCAGTACAACTCTTTTACATAATATACCCATCAATTATATAGCATTTCACTGTCGTTTTAGATGTTTTTGTCTGTAAGTTGATATCTAACTAAAAGTCTCAGTTGATATAGATTAATATGACTGATGACATATTGTATCGTTTAACTGACAATCTGCTTTTGTAAATGACATTTTCTTTTACCTTTTCTAATACTTTGCATCATGTAACTAAAGCAATATATTCTGTGATGGACATGGAATTGGTTGTTTTAATTAGTTTCGAAAGATTTTGAAGCTGTTATCCTAATTTTTAAGACTTTTCACACATGATGATTCATTTTCAAATTTGTGTATCATTTTAATGTTTTTGATAGAGTTGAGGTTTTTTTTGAAGATCATTCTCCTGTTTGCTTATTATTTTGTCTTTTTTTCCTTAAATTATTTTAGCGCTTATCAGATATGCAACTACAACTGAATGACGCGATAATGAAAAAAGAATCTGCTGAAATTTCTCTTCGTGAAGCAACGCTTCGACTGGAAAGATTAAATACGACACATAATCAAACGGTATACTTTCACTGTTTAGATATTTTTTGAAACTGTTTCTAATCTAGTATACATCTTATTGCATTGTAGTTATTTCAAGTTGACGTAGGTGATTTTAATAGTCTAATGTTGTCTTTTGACCTTTGTTTTTTTCTTGCGAAACAGCTTATTCTTGATCAAATGAGAAATGAATTCGAATCGACAAGATCTCAGTTGAGAACTGCTCAAACTGAACTTATTCATTATAAAAAAAATGAGGAATTATTACGGTAAATGTCTTTTTTATATGTTTCCTTTTGTGTTGGAAAATGTTTAAAACATTGTTTTTGTATGTTTGCATGAACTATATTTCTTAAGTTACTTTACCTGTGGTTTATTTTTCCTCGTGTATTCTTGCTACTGATATTCCATTTTAGTAAACAGTCAAATAATGTATGATTATTGACAAGTGTTTCATGGATTCTATTCACTATAACTTCATTATTTGTTGTTTACTTTCAGAGAACGCGTAGCCAACTATGAACGTGAGATTTCTGACTTGCAGCAAGAAGTGACGCTTCTACGAACACGACATGATCAATTGCAGTCTTCTATTGCTGTAGGTCGTGTGAGTCCTGTTGATAACTCTTGCAGTCAGACCACCTGTTTATTTTCGTACAACACCACGTCTTTTCATCAGTGTATTAATGATTTGATATAAGAGTTGTAAGCTGAGTATCAGGTTTTCCTGTTGTTTCAGAGCTGAATTCTCATCGATTAAGCGTCACACTTTGATTGTATTGTTAAGTTAATCACCACAAAACTAGTCTTGTGAACTGTTTTATATACTGTATTTTGTTTACAAGTTGTACACTAAAAAGTCAGAAAATTCAAAGCTAAACTTAACATTCAATTTTTCACACATCGAAGGATATTTAAAGATAATATTACTTATTTATGCAAGTGTCAACCACTTCTCGTTTCACATCTGTATAAATTTCAATAGATAGTAATGAAGACTTCTAAAGGAGGTCCCTATGATTTTAAAATACAACTTATTTCTATGAAGTATATATTATATTTTCAATAGTTTAACTTCATATCCTGTACATCGCTGTTAATTACTTCCGTATATCAATTTTCATATTGTACAGACGGCTGAAAATTCATCTGAAGTGCATAATCAAATAGTTACTCTCACTGATGAGAAGCAATTACTCCAAGACGAGGTAGGTTTTTTTCTACTTTCATTGTTCAGTTTTTGTTTCATCGAAACAAACTGTCAAATTAAATTTCATTAATTTTATATTTCAGATAGATCAACTGCGGACTCAAGTTGAACGACTTCGTCTTAATAATACACAACTTCTCAGTCAACGTGATACTGCTCGTCAAGAGGCTCGAGAGTCAGAAATGGCAACAGTGCGAGCTAAAGAACTAGGCGAAGCAACGCAGCAAGCTCTTGAACGTGAAGTTCACCGTCTTTCCACTATTACAGAACAACAAGGAAAGTTGATCAATCATATGCGTGGTCTTCTACCTCCAGAATTCAATAACACTCATCGTAATTGCTCTGCCGATAGTGGTTCAGATTATCAAAATTCTGAAGGTGGAAAACGACGGGCTAGTAAATTTATAAGTTCTAAAAGTCGTCGACCAGGTGCTCCTTTGATTTCAGCTGCATCTGCTTTTTTCAGTAAACATCGTAAACGTGAAGGAAAGATTGAGTAAGCTTGACTTGTATTGTCTATTAAGACTTCTCATTTTATAATATAAGTTTTAGTTGTGTTCATTTTTACTCTGTCTACGCTAAGATTAACTTTTTAATATTATATGTTTTAACTACAGATCTAATCCTGATAATCCTGAATATTTATCATCTAATGAGTTTACAAGACAACCTAGTCGTTTACAAAAGATGATGAGTAAAACACGTCTTAACTTCAAAAAGCATTCTACCATGCCCGTTAAGGTAGATTATTCTGTAAATGCACCTTATTATACATCAGCATCTGATGAGTGTTACATGGAAGATTATGATCCGCTAGGATATGATTTATATTCTGCTGATGATGCTGATTTTGACGATGGACTTCCGTTTCCTGCTCCTTCAACCTTTGCTGTTCCACATGGTCGACCACCTAGAGCAAGTGATAATGTGTCAAATACTGGTAGTACATCTTCCGCTCCAAGTACAGCCAGTTCTGCTCCAGCTGGTCCAGTAAAATTTGTCCGTGATCATTCATGGCACAGAAATCGATCAAAGATCCATGTAGGTTGGGCAGATGATAATAATAAACCGGAATTAAGTAAAGTAAGTTTCTCAACTGAATAGTTTTGCTATGAAAATAATTTACATTTTGCTAGTTTTAAAGTTGTCGATTTCCAGGCATAAATCCAATCATATAACGTTTATTTCATCCCAAATCATTTGTACTTTTCTCTTCTCTAAGTTATGAATAAATATTGGTTTATTCATCAAAAAAAAACACAAGTTATCTGAAATAACCATGAGAATTCAGTTCTCTGTATAAATTAATTCTCCAACTAAATTATAACCTATCTTAGTAGACATAGAATTCTGTCAATACTCTATTTCAATACAATTAATACTTTATTGTAATTGTTTACATATACCGAATACTGCAGTGCAGTTTCATGTACTCTGAAATGTTTTAAGTCAGTGCATCATTTCATCACTTTCGATAATGTGACATGTTTCTTTTCTTTTGTTAAATTGAAAATAAGGTTTATACAAGTGTAGAATTAACATAATATATATGCCCTGAGTTATATTGATAATTAAATTTAAAAGTAAAGAGTCGTTATAATCGTCACTTTTGTAAATACAGTGTACATAAAGTTCGTTTATATTCATCCACAGATGAAAGAGTGAGATTTAAAAGTGTTTATATCTCTTTAAAAATAAATATTAAGACATAATTACATTACAAAGAGAGATCACACTGTTGTTCGTTCAACTGACAGAATCATTATTACTGCGAATTTATCAAATCAACTATATTATAGCGTTAATTAAATTCTGACCATTATGTTCAAAATGTTTTGTGAAATTACAATACATAACATTTATTCAGAGTAAGCCCCAATGCTGTTCTACCTAAAAGTCTTAAACCATTATAGTTTTTCCCATCTATTTATCATTACTTAACATTGATCAGTGGATTTTTAGATTGAACGTAGATTCAATAACCACCCTTATTTATATATATGCTTATTATATAAACTATGCGAATACTACTATCTGGCTGCTAAAACTGCTCCAAATGGATCTAATTTTAAATGTTTTATTTAGTGAGGCTGATAGACAACACCTTAAATCATTGCTGTATTAATCTTCTAAGTTCATAAATTAAATCAGATTTTTTCACTCAAAGCAATATTCTGCCCTCCTATAGATTCTTCACCAAAAGCTATTATTTCTCAGGGAATAAGGCTTGATATAGCTCATTACTTCGTGAGTATTTTATGTATTTCATTTTCGTACTCGCGAACTCCTCCCAATGTGGCTAAGCAAAGGCCTAGTGAAGAAATTGAACAGCTCGATTTTGGCCAATTTAGGGCAAACTCGTCATAGTACCAGTATAAGTCAATCTTTTTCCGATTATTTATCGAGTCGGTAATTTTTCGCCAAAGCCTCTTAAACTCAAAGTCCTTCAAACGGCAGAAACAGTAGCCGTCCAGATTAAGAAACTAGAGCCATATATACAAAGGAAATATCTTCAACCGTTTTCTCCTACTTTGGCCAACCTCAGAGTCAAATAATCAATAGTAATCTTGGCTATTGAATGACTTAATTTAATTAGTGTACTTACAACCTTTCTTAGTCAAATATAGTTGTGTCTGTCATCTTTGTATTATTATTGTCGGTTTAGCATCATTATTAATCTCCCTAATACATGATTAATTTACTTAGCATTCATCCCACTTTATTATTTCTTACTAATTTCATATAAAATCTTAACACAATATAGTCTAATTAGTAATTGCATTCTTATTTCTCTTACCCTATCTAACCCATATTTATTCTGATCATGAGTCTTTCAATTTCATTTAACGTATTAGCTGATTCAAGTTAACATTTCATATGAATCATGTCAACATTAACAATTTTATTCTATTTTGTTTAACAATCCTAAATTCATATGCTGTATCTTTAAATGATACACTTTGCCTTAAACTTGGACAATTTTTTGGATTATTAATTTGGATATATAATTGTAGAACCTGAAAATAATTTAGTTGAAAGAATATTCTTCGTGTTTTAATATAATACAGAGTTTTAAATAATTTCATAAGTTCTGCTCATTTTTTATTATCTCCACTGTTTCTTTTGATCACGTTATTGTACAGTTAATTATACACAAACCTCTTGCAGACTTCTTTTTAGTGTAGTCCTTAGATTATTTTGATTGTAAAATCAGAATAACATAAGAATGTATTGTTGACACGTCGTAGTTTATCACTCGGTCAAATTTATTGTCAAGAAATGCTTGTCTCATATGATAGTTATATATATATATATATATCCTTGCAAATCTCTGATTTCATTCATTGCTACAAACTGTTCTGATTTTATTTTATTTTATGTACACAGGTACCATCAGCTTTGAAGCATCGTGTAAGTTTTCAGTTTTTTCCTTAAAAATTAATTTATGTAAAATTCTTCATGAAATTATATTGGCTGTTATATTTATTACATGGTAAACTAATCATGATTATCAACAATCTGAGCATTTGGAAAAGTGGACGGTAACATATTAAATGTTATTATCTTCACAGTATCTTACTTAACATTTTTCTTCTCAGACTATTATTATAAAGATATCATTGTAGTTAACGATATTATTAAAACAAAACTTTAATGAATGTGTGTATTCAACCTTTTGTCTGACGTTAAAAGACGCTTGTCCATACTTAGGCATTATATATATACTCAACCATCGCCTACCTTGACATTCAATGATGGCTGGTGTATGAGTAAACTAAGAGTTATCAAGCCAAGATATGCTATCAGTCCATGAAATCATGGACTGTTGGTGTGAGCCATACAGGGAAGCTTAGACTGTCTGGTATGGGTTTGTGAAATAACCATATTTAATGGTCAAGGAGACGTTAACTTTTGTGGTTGAAAGTCAGTTCCACTAGTATAAATGCGTTCGTTCGCTCCATTGACTTGAGTTTTAGCATTGTTTCATACCTTTTCATTCTTCAATTTCATCCTCTTTATTTCACACCATATTCTGTAAATATACACTTCTTTTTGTTATAGACGCTAGTATTACTTTGATACGTTTACATATGGTTCTCGTTAATCTCATATCATTGTGATGTAGTGTAGCAACTTGAACCAATGCAGATCTGCCTCAGGTCCTACGTAGATTGTGACATGCTGATATATTGCTGCCATATACTCATATAACAGTTTACTTATTTTCATTGGATTGTCATAGAAGTATGACTTACTATTGTGTGATTTTCTTTTGACTTTTATTTATCTTATAAATAATTATTTTCCAGGGTCAACCGAAAATACTGAAACAATTGAGTAAAGTTCTAGGTCGTGGCAAACAATCTTCTACGCACCTTGATCCTAATCGACTTGATGACTGATTATTTTCACATTAACAGTGTGTCTATGTTTGTGTTTATTTGTACTCAATTTTTGTACTCAAAATTAATCGGTTAAACTTTTAATATCATACCTCTTGGTCACGTTATCCATGCATACATACATGCATTAATCTATACACGGCAACTTTATTTATGCACGGATTTATCTTTTGTTTTTTCTGGTTTATTTTTTTAATCAGATATGAGTGAATAATTTTTTCAATATAAATATATGTTGTATATACATGCATACATATACAGTTTGTTTGTAACTGATCCTGTAACCGTATTGTTTTTATTAGTATATAATTTCCTTTAATGTTTTCGCGCTTTTTCCTCGAAAATTAAGAAGTGAATGTTTTTCATGGGGAAGGGGACTTACAGCCAAAAACATAGTTTCCCCATCTAATCACCATTTAACATTGTAGATGCTCTATTCTGAGATTAATCGTTACAGACCATTTCGTCCAACAATCTAATGATATATATAATGTTTGGGTTGAAAGTTTTATAATTCGACTGTGTTTGGTCACAAATTATGTAAGCATAAAACTAACAGCAGTTCTGGATTATAGACTTGAATAACTTAACAACAGAATAAGAGTTACAAAACTGATTCTACTTTTCACCTTTTTCCAGATTTTGAATTCATTCACAGGATTCAATGTATGTTCACCTGTATATTGTTGAATTGTCACTAGTAACGATAATATAACGACCATATTATCCGAATGTAAATATAAGTTATTGGTTGAATTTACAATTGTGTTTTTACTAAACGTTTTACTGTCTTTTTAAACCTCCATCCGTCATTTCAATTGAAATCAATTGTGCTTCAAGGATATATAACAGATTACTAAGGGAGTGTGGTTGATGAGGTAGTTTATAAGTGTGCGCAAAGACGGTCGGAAGTGCAATAATTCAAAGTTATTTTAGGGGATTTTGGAATTTGATCTCAGGAAACGATGCTCAGACAAATTAAGTTGCTTTCCTAACAGAATAACTATGCTTGTTTTCTGACACTAGACACACAGAAGCTTGCCGAAATCTTGTAGATGTATTTTCCCGATTTATGCAAGATTTTGATGACTAGACCATACTTTAACTTTTTAATTACTTCATTTTCTTATGACATTGAGGTTGCTTAATTGCTCTTCTCAATCCTCGTGGAGCATAGGCTTCCAACCAGGTATCCTCAACCTACCCTGTTCTGCGCTCTCCTTTCCAGTCGTTGTCAAGTTCTGTTCGTTTTTTTGATGTCTTCCCCCTGAGGATTCCATGTTATGACTTGCCCAGTGATTCAGTTCCGTAAAGTGTGATTTGTCCACCTCGATCGTCTGTTCCTGATTTCCTATCCAGCTGAGAGGTGGTCTTTTCGCTGCCACAGTAGGTTATTGTTGGTAGTCTCTGGCAAGTAGATCTGGAGTATCCTTTATAGAAAGCTGTTCACAAATACCAGCACACTTTTGACGTTAGTTGTAGTACTTCTCCAAATTTCAGCTTTGTACAAAAACTGCTTTAAGTTTCTTGTCGAAAATTCTGACTTAGTTTTAGACATTCTTCACTAGTAAGAATGCTTCCCTTGGTTTGCCAATCCGTCCCTTCACATCTGCATCAGACTCTCCTCGTTTATCAATGATGCTCCCCATGTGTATATAAATTTCCACCTCTTCCAGAGCTTCGTCAAATGTGATTTGGTTGGTGACGGTTGTGTTGCATTTTAGCATCTCGCTTTTTTTTGTGAATGTGGAAGCCTACTACTGCTACACTGGCTATCTGCACCTGCATTGTTTGCTATGTATGGATAGAAGGGGCAATGTCTCTGCGAAATCCAAATCGTCTAGCTGAATCCGTGCTTCCCTTGATTTGGGTAGGTCTTCATAATTCAGTTAACCGCTAGAAGAGAGGGTAAAAGTAAGCAACCTTATCTGACAATCGTTTTTCTCGTGGAATGCAGGTTTGTTGCTTTCTTTGCACTACTTTGCAGTGTAATCCGTCGTAAGATTTCCATATGATGGTGACAGTCTCAGCCACACCATAGTATCGGAGAGGGTTCTTCTATCTACTCTGTCAAATGTTTTCTCATATTCAAGAAAATTAATGTATGGTGATGAGTTCCATTCTGTTGATCGCTCAATAACGATCCGTTGTGTTTCAATTTGGTTGGCACACAATCGATTCTTACGGAAGGCAACTTGTTGGTCTCAAAGTTGGGCGACTACTGGATCTTTCTTTGGTTCAGTAACGCTGATGAAGACTTTTCCTGATACTAATAGTAGTATGATGCCTTTGTATTTCTCACATTTACTATGATTTCTTTTCTTCAGCATCTTGACAAGGTATCCCTCCTCCCAATCTGCCAGTACTTGTCCTTCTGAAATCCTCATGAATTGGATGTGGAGCATCTTTTCAGTTTACCTCCATATCTGGCCTCAGTGCTTCATCTGGTATGTTGTCTGGTTCTGTTGCTTTGCGATTATTGATCTGTCTGGTGGTATTTCTCATTTCTGTTAGTGGAGTAGCATCTATAGGAAGGTCTTTGTGTGGTACTTCGACGTTTGGTGGGTTCAGTGAATCTGGTCTATCCAAGAGCTCTTCAACTTGTTCTACCCATCCGTTCCGCTACTCTTGAATTTTGGTGATTGGTTTGCATTCTTTGTTCTTGATTGGTCTCCCTGGTTTACTATATCTTCCTTGCTAGCTTCTTGGTTGTATCAAAAGGTTTTCCGCTTCTTTTCTCTTTCAGCTTTTTCCCATGTCATTACTAGATCCTTCACGTATTTTCGCTTATCAGCTCTAATGTACCTATTCGCTCTCTTGTTTGCTTCTGTTTATTTGGCATATGCCTTGGCTTTCTCTGCTCTTGTTCGGCTGCTGTTGATCACTTTTATTTTTCTTCCTTTTTGGTCTTGTTTAGGGTATAAGCAGAGATTCACTCCTTATGCTGGTGCTTCTTGTGGTCCAGCACCTCCTAGGATTTGAAGTTACGCGATTCCTGATAGCAATGCATCAATGAAAAACTGCACATTTACACTCGTTGACATTGTTAGCACTGATGATCGTATAATTAAGTATTGGCCTCACCAATAAATTGGGTATATCAGTATTTTATTAATAACACTTTGTACTTTCGGTCTGCCTAATATGATATCCGCGTTCATATAGCTGTTTAAAAAAGAAGTTAACCAATCTCTGATTCTAGAATGTATGATTCGTTCATATATAATGAATTGATTTTATTCTGTAAATGCTTCCGTAACAATTCTTACTTTAGGTGGTTAAAGTTGTCTATGGGAAACCCTGGATATTGATTCCTATTCCTTGATCAATCAACATAACCATCTCAGTTCTAAAAAAGGCCAGTCACTGCCTGAATAGCTCAGTGGTATTACCTTGAGCTTTGAAGCTGAGTGGTAAGGATTTCTTATCCATCGAGAAACATCATTTACTTCGAAATCAAAGGTGCACCTTGCTGATGAGGGATAAATAATACGATACCTAAGGGGTTTCATTTCGAGTACCATTAACAACTTAACACAACACAGCCCACACTATATCGAGTCACTTAGACTAGTAGTCACATTGTAATTGAATCCGTAAAATTCGTAAATGTGCTACTTAAACTGATTAATAAAGTATAAATCTCTCAAGATCCTTAACAAAACACTAACCTTTTAAGGTATATTCTAACATACACTTCATGTCAGTATCATGCAAATAGGTATAAATTACATTTCTTTTTATCTCAGACAATTGTCAATTTAAAATGACATTAATATCAAAGATATCTGTTTAGAATAACCACTTCTCTATTAGTGTTTCTTTCATTACGAACTACTAAATAACTTCAGTTTCACAAAGCAGAATTATTGAGCGTAAAACATGTGAATTAGATATGACAATGCTTAATATCGGTACCATCAGTTGGTTTCTTGTGGTGGTAATAACATTAATATCATTAAGGAATGATAGAAGTAACTGTCAATAAAATATAAAAATTAAAAGACAAATTACAAACTCATTAGGTGAAAGCAAAAAAGTAACTTTGTAAAAAAACGTGTTTGCATGTTGAAAAGACATAAGAAGTAGAAACAAAAAAGTTCGCCCTCAATGTAACGTACTCTGTCACATTTTTCATCATACAAGTGGAATGTTGAATAAGGTCTACGTTTTCGTTTAAACCGACCCAACACACATGTATGTATAAAAATGAATGATTTGTTATCCAGTGAAACAGAATACAAAAAAGAGCTTTATCATAGAAAAAAGATTGGAAGAATTAATTAATCACAGGAACTAACATTGACTGAGATTTATTCTTAATATTCATTTATCCCATTTTACTTTATGTAATTAGTTAAGCACTTGGAAAAGTGGAACTGCACAATAGCACGTATCCCTGTATATAAATACTAAATAAATACATAATAATGCTGAATGCTATTTCAAAGGTGACCGGCAGATTTCAATGTTATTCATAACACTAGGTGTTTATCATAAATGCAATTTTAGTAGGAAAAGAAGAAAGTGGATTTCGATGTGTTTTTAGGAATTAGTAAACTGTAATAACACAGAGACCGGTGCATTATCAGATGCATGTTGTGCCAGTAAATACACACGAAAATGGAATATGTATATATTTTTAACTGTTTTGTAAATTTCGATGAAATAGCTTTAAAATGTCTTCTTTACACTTATTGACTGTTCGTTTTTAATTCAGTAATCGATTATGGTTAACTAATTTCATTACAATCGGTCATATTGTAATACTGTTCTTCAATATCTTCCTCATTATTATTGATATCATTGTCACCGTTCATTTCAATATCTGGTGTTTCTAATGTAGCCTCTTCAATTCTCATGGATTCTTCATTCATTAGATCAAAATCTTCTTTGTAGATACTATTCTTATTGCATATATCAGAAGCAGTACTGTTTTTAATACTACTACCCGTACTTATAGTAGTAGCAGTAGTAGTAATATTTGTGGTAACATCTGAACTAAAACTAGACGTTGATTCTTTATTCTCCGCTTGATTATGATGTAATAATGGTGATTGTGACTGTTTTCCAGCTTGTAATCTATCCAAATAATCTAAACACTCTGATGATGTTAAATGAACAGTGATATTCATTTTAGGATCATGTGTTGGATGTGTTACTTCAATATGTCTAACTAAATGATCTTTACGATAATATTCTTTTTTACATAGATTACATGTAAATGGTTTAAAACCAACATGTTTCAATGAATGTCGTTGCAGATTAGATCTTTGTGTAAAATGTGCTGAACAAATTGTACAACGAAATGAATTATGCGCTTCAATTGTATGCCGATTTAATTCAGCTAATGATGAAAAATTACGACGGCATTGATTACAAATAAAACGACGACTAAGAACTAATCTTCGACCAAATAAAAAATTACTATTAGCAGTTGTAGCATTGGTAGTAGTAGTAGTAGTGGTTGTAGTGTTAGATTGTTGACCTGATAATTTCATATTCTCATTTTTATGATATTTCGCGGAAGTTAATTTTGACAATTTATCTGTTGAGTGATTATTTAATGAATATAATGGACTAGAACTATTCGATAATTTATTTGCACTTGAAGATGATTTAGTATGAGTTTTCTCTATTGTTATTAGTCCATTATCATTCATTGTTCCATTATCCAAAGAAGTATGATTATTATTAATATTGGTATTTATTATTGTTGGTATATTTAGATTATTTACTATATTGAAATTTGTAGAATTTGTATTACTACTAGTAATATTATGATTTATAGAATTAGGAGTTGATATTGTTGTAAGGAGGTTACTATTGAATAGTTGGGATAACGTTGAAAGCGTTTTAAGTGAAATATTATTATTATTGTTATTATTATTAGTAGACGAAGCATTGAGAGTTAACTGATTGATCAGTGATGCAATTGGTTGATTTAAATGTTTTATACTTGGCATTATACCTACAGTTTCAATTAAACCTGTTTGCTTATCCTTGACATTGAGTAATGTAGCAGTGGTATTTGTCGATCCTAAACTGATTGATGTAATATTCGATGGTGATGATTGTGTCGGTAATGCTTGTGAAAGAGTAGATGTTGATGTTGTTCCCAGAAACGGTGTAGATGTTAGGAATGCATTAAATTGATCAGTATTACTATTGTTGTTACTGATACTATTATTATTAGTAATATTTGTATGGAGTGAAAATGGATTTATTAATGGGAATCCTATAACAGATGCTGTATTTAAAAGAGACTGGGTGTTAACTGCGTTATTTGTCAATGAACCTACGATTGTATTTGAAACTGATGTCGAAGCTGGTTCTGTTGTCGTTGTTTCTGTTTGTTTTGGTATTATAGCACTCAAATGTGTTGTAATTAAATTATTAGTTTGTTGAATATTTTGTTGCAATTGTGTTGGATATAATTGACTGAATAGCAAATTAGCATTTGTCGACATACCCGTATAATTATAGGTGACAGGATTTGATTTCGTTGTACTTATTGTTGTCATTGAAGTAGGAACAGTGGCAGGAAGCAATGACAATGAACTTGGATTTAAAACATTTTGAAATGTTAAAGTATTTGTACCTTGTTGGTTTGACTGTATTTGTTGGGACTGTTGTTGTTGCTGTAATAATGGAAGTAATGCTAATATGGACGTATCAAACAATGGAATTTGATTAATCGAATTAGCTGCAGATGTTGTAGTCACAATTTTATCCAATGCTTTCGTCGTATTCATATTGGACTGTACAGGGCTAGATGATAACAAACTCAATGGTATACAACCTGTATTGATTGAGGATTTTGTTTCGCTAATTACACCGTCAATAATTCCTTGTGACTTATAATCTTGTTTTGTTGATTTTGTATTCAAAGAACCTGTATGATAGTCCATGGAATCAGATGTTTCATTATGTAAAGACAAGTCTAATGCATCAGCTTCATTTGAAGTACTTTGTTGTGTAGTCGAAGATTCCAGAGATATTGCACTCAATATAGGCTTTTTTTCATTGAGCAGCGTTTCATGAATTCCATTGCTACTTATTGGTTTATCTAAATAATTTTGAAAACTATTATTGTTGGTTTCATTACGCTTTCCCCCTCGACACAGTGTCTCATCAATAACAACACACTCACTTTCTTGATCATCAATTGTGTAGCTCATCAGTAGACGTAAACTTAAACTTTCATCATGTGGAATCATATCAGCCAGTGTCGCTAAAAGACGCATTTTCAACCCATTAGCTTCTAGATTCTCTTGATTGTTTATAAGTGTATAACCTTGTAAAAATTCAGTACCATTGTAATTCGTTGGTGAATTGTTCGATTTATGATAAGATTCATCTTTTGATAAGCATTCTGCCGAAGCTGCCGTTTCACTATCTTTTAAAATTGATCTGTTACTATTGTGACTACTAATATTTTTGCTAGTAGTAAGTTTCCTCGAGCTCGCAACTGAAGACAAAGTGCCTGTGTAAGAATTCAATAAATCTGTTTTAATCATATCGTGACCAGATGACTCATTGATATAATCAGTTCCAGTTAACTCTTTTGTTGGTGTTGACGTTTTTGGTATAACTGATTCCATGAAATTATTAATATTCATTAGCATCGCTGTTTATTTATATGAAACCAAAAAAAATAATTTTTTTTAAACAATGTTGTTTTGTGACAAAATAAAATAAACTCATAATTAGGATTATTTATACAAGGAAAACATTATTGAATTTATATTTCTATGGTTTCGAAGAGTTTATGATGTACATAGTCGCTTTGAATTCAAAGGTGATGACCTGACAAAGTTTATCACAGATAATTGTTAACTGAATATGAGGGGTTTTTGATGAGTTCAGTAAATCTTGATAGATTTTGTTATCATTATTCACATCCAAATTCTTGCCACCATTTTCATCGTTTATATCACAAACTAACCTTATTACCATTATCAAGACTGTATAATGATTAAGTAATTATATAAATAAGAACAACTGAGAATAATTGGAAATTGGACAAAGTATGAAACGTTGGTTGTAGGATTAGACAATAAACAAGATAAATACTCTAAAATACGTTTATGACAGTAATGAAAACAACTTAGTATCAATTCATCTAGACGATCCAATTAAAATATGTCTACTGCATATAAATCTTATGTAATCTAACCCTCCAAGTGATATTTCTAAGCAGTTAACAGGTATCAGAGGTTCAAGGTTAAAGTAATATTGGTCATTTTAACACATCGATAAAGATAGTCAACAAGATTAGAGGCATATAAAGGAAGATTGTAAGGAAAACGAAACGAAAAATACTGATCAGAACGATAAATGATCATTAGGAACAAATTGCATATCACAATGGACTACTGTTTTTAACTATATGTTCGAATTAACCAATATTTATGCCAATATGTAGTTAATTTCTTTGGAATAGCATAATTGTTAAACTTTCGCATATTTCTTTATACATGGAGGGTGATACCGAAATTGTTGTTAACTCTTATTGACGATATTTGGACGACATATTTTTAAAATTTTCGACAACATTCAATTAATGAAAGCTATGTAAACTCCGACTCGATTTCAATTTATTTCCATGATTAACTTTTATACTATCAAGTCATACAGATAAAATTACAGACATACTAACTGATTAAGTTACGTTTTCTAATCCAGTATAGTTATTACCTAGAATAAGGTAAATATAAGTCAGTGATCATTTCTTAGTAATTAATGTCTACATGAATTTGTATTCAGTGAATAAAAGATGTTTAATAACTAAATGAGTTATTGTTGATATTGTACAAAATCGATTACTGACAGATAGAAGCAACTAAGGATTTACCATTATGATTTTATGATTTCTGTTTACAGATCAACAAAACATTTAACACTAAACTACCCAAAACATCATTTCTTAGTTTCATCCAACTGAATCTTAAACTGAAAGAAATGTCATTGAAACCATGAAACGAACTAAAGTAGACAAACATTGAGAACCTAAAAGTACTGGACGACCATTTCTTCCTAACACCTGATACCTTAACAGAGCGCAACTATGACCTCGCAAGCGGGAATCATACAAAAGACCTTCGGTCTCGCGTAAAAACCACTAAGAAGGGATCCAACAGTGTTAATTTCAAATTTCCATAAAAGAAACCTCAGCCTATTAGAGGATGTTTTAATATAGTAGTATAGATTTTTAGTAGTAACAAATGTTCGACTGTATAAAAAATACTAGATAAGTGTTCATCTATGAAAAATTGTTACACCTATCATCAAAAGAATTTTAGGTGAACTTCAATGACAAATTAGTAGGATGTTGACTATATATATCATCGAAGAGTTTAAAACTAAGATTAAACAATTGCCCAACTATTCATTATTGTCCAGTAGATGTCAGTTTCTTAACGAGAATCTATATCCATACTATAGAGATCTCTACAGGCATCTAAGTAATTCAAGTAGTAGATGTTCAATAAGTGATTAAAAAATACTTAAAAAATGACACCTTTTTCATACAAATATACCTATACATAACATTAATTCAGTAATTCAAAGTAAAAGACACTTAGACTGTACCTTTAGTTTACCTATTATGAAGCTGTGATTCATGTTATCCAGTAATGGTATTCATCAAGAATTTTTAAAAGTGTCTCATAATTCATATTTTTAAGTATGTAAGCACATGGATTGTTAATAAGCAAGAAAGGTAGGCAAAATCTCTGAGAAAATTCATTTATATATACATATATATATATATATATATATATATCATTAGACATTCAGTTTAATCTTCCGCATTACAATCAAATATGTCATATAAACAAAATATTATGAAATCAGTGACAGTTGTTTTGTATTTATTTGATCTTCGTTAATTTCACTTATTAAATAAACTTCACAGATAGTTGTTAGTAACAATCATTATATTATTTTAATTGTACACTTTACTACTGAAATATCATACGTAAGATAATAGTAATAATAATAGTAATGGTCTTATTATTGTGAACTAGATTTAGACATTTATTTTAAGTATATTAGATGAAAAAAAGTATACATGTTATTGTATTCGTCAATCAACACTTCAAAGTGAAAAAAAGGTAAATAAGGATTCAACAACTCTGGACATTGGAAATATGGGTGTATATATATATATCTATATACTTCATTTGTTACATTTATGTAGATACGAGCTTGTTTTTTTTTAATTGTTTATTTGTAATAGTTAATATCTTTTGTGTATATACAAGATGGAGAAAGTAAGGGAGAGAGACAGAGAGCGATAAACGATATTGAGTGATAGATAGTAAACTATTTATAATTTAAAATAATGATGACATTTGTTTCGGTACTTTTAAATCTTTGATCATGAATATGATTTTCCAATTTTGTTTTGTAATAATAATGACAATGAATAATATCATTACTAAATAATAACCATAGTGATCTTCACAACTAAAATATCAAAGCTAAGATGGATAGAAAAAAAAACACATTTACTTGTCTCAATAAATAAATACATATTGTTTTTATGAATTCATATGTTAAAATGAAAGTTGATTTTTTTTATTTATTATTTCATGATCCATGTGATTCTCCTACAAGTTATTCAAATAGAAATTTAAATTTGTTTACTAATCATGGACATTTATTGACAAAAGAACACTAAACACACACATACATACATACAAACCAACAAATTAGGAAACTATTTCATTGAAAGTGTTTACATCTAATGTTAATAGTAGTGATACTAATAACGAAACAATAATAATAATAATCATAATAGTCGTATTAATAATAAGAGAGAAAAACATGTAACGGATCAGCCCTAAGATTAGTTCTATCTTCGATCTTACTTTTGACAATTAAACTTAGTTTATATTAGGTGATAAAGTTTGAAGATAGTTTACTCATGGAGAATTTATTGGGGCTAAATGATGAACTTCACTTCATTCAGTGACCAGTGGAGTTCAAATCACGTCTGTTGTGAGATATCAACTCACTGAGGACAATTGGTGAACAATTGCTCAAACATCGTGGATTGGTTGAAGTTAGACATTAACACCGTTGGATACCGGCTCAGTGGTCTATCGGTTAAGTACACTGGCGCGAGACTAATAGGTCCTGGGTTCGAACTTCGCGAGTGCGGGGTCGCGGATGCTCACTGCTGAGGAGTCCCACAATAGGATGAAACGGCCGTCCAGTGCTTCCAGGTTTTCGATGGTGGTCTAGCTTCAATTGACTCATGATTTCAACTATGAAAATACTAAATAATTTAGTGTCATTTTTTGTCCATATATTGCTTCTAAGTTAGTTATGACTAAATTTTTGGGTTGTACGACATTAATATCTTTCGTTTACATACTGTGTTAAATTATCATGGAAAAAGGTATTAAATTCATCTGATCCATCTTTAACACTTCATTTTTATCCCATTGTTTCTACGATAATAAAATATACAATAGCTCTAATAAGTCTATATCACTTTGGTGAACACTGATAAAGAGTCTCAAACTGTGGCGAAACAATTGTTAAATGCCATTCTGATTTTCATTAATTTTGTCTCCGAATTCACTTTGTGAAGTAATTCGACCTCGAAGTAAACAAACTCTATCGACACCTTATGCTAATAATAAACAGATGTACACTAGTGAGTAAACTCGAATAGAATTCTCGAAGTCTCAATAAGAAGCCTTAACTCATTCAGTCCAAACACTCTGGGATTTAGACAGGTATCCTAGGTAGTAATGGATAATTGTCACTGAATACCTTAGATTAACAGAAGTTAAAAATATGAATGTCTTGAGTTTAACCTCTAGAAGAGTCGAGTCCCATACTAGGACAAAACAGTTGCCATACGACTCCCCCTTACTTTTCATTGGTTAAAACCAGTTACAGGTAGAAAAAATAACTTCAAATTGAACAATTGTCTCAAACCTCCTGTGGTAATGATAATAACCATGAATTCATTACATAGTCTCTATTCATTATTCCATGCAATCTTTATTTACTGTTTATTGAATAATCGATTACTTTTTATAGTGAGACAAAGAATTTCGATTTCATGATAAATAAACAAATGATTAGGAATCATTGTGAATATATATATCCAACATTATCATGTAACTATGAATACTGGCACATATATACATGCACATATACATATGCAAATATACGTAGTAATTCTCCATTCATAAAAATTCTACCCCTTTGAACTAAATGTAATTTGGGACTAATTTATAATGTAGTGTGATTATTCCATAAACAAATGCATATATAAATATACATATACACAATTTTTAAATGAAATCTGTACTTCTAATAAGTTCAAAGGACTGAATTATTTTGAAAATTTGATGAAAAACATTAAATGAATCACGCCATCTATCAACATACTTCATGTAATGGTCTATAGCGATTTGTCTGTATCTATGAGATGTTGAAATATATGATTGTTTTAAGAATACCATTGAGAAATCGTAGTAATTGTGATAGAAACTGTTAAAAAAACCCAGGTCTCGAAATTATTTTTTTGGAATTGACTAGTTATATTGATGTAAATGGATTACACTTGAAAAACAACCTCTTATTTGTTTCCCAATGCCACAAATCACTGACTGTCAAAGTTCTACTGAAATATCATTAGTCTAAGTCAAATCTTCGTTTAAAAAAAATAATGTTTCTTAAGGATAAACGAAAATTACACCAACCTAATCATGATCATCATTTTTCAGACTGAACAGTAATCATAAAAAGCACATGGAACTAGTGCTGGACCCAGTAAATCAGTGGATAACGCGTTGGTTATTTGAAGTAGAAGGTACTAGGTTGAAGCCTCAATGTAAACATCAGTTCTGAAATACTGATACATCCAACTAAGAAGTGCCAAATAAAACGAAACGCGGATCCTGAATTTCACTGACAGTCATATACCAAATATACTAAATACTTGTGACTTAATGCGTACATCGAGACATTACAATCAACATGAACATATATACCGAGAGTGGCTAATCAATTACTGTCCTAAATATCAACA
Organism: Schistosoma mansoni; assembly: GCF_000237925.1. Lineage (NCBI taxonomy): Eukaryota > Metazoa > Platyhelminthes > Trematoda > Strigeidida > Schistosomatidae > Schistosoma > Schistosoma mansoni. Next base: position 50,048,654 of record NC_031495.1, read on the forward strand.
ATGAGGAATTAAGAACATTTACCTTAACATATGGAACTTTAAGTAGACTATCTGATTTATTTGTATTTATTTCCATAAATGTATTAAATTTTAGAATCCAAAATCTCTTGGTAATCTTGTCTCTGTTATTATTATTATTATTATTATTAGTAGTAGTAGTATTAGTATTAATTCTTCATTATTACCTTCTAAACTAGCTTAAATTCATTTTTTAATTTCATCTAAATCTTTAGAGATTAAATGTGAATTTTATCTATTTTTCTTTGCTAGTTGAGGTCATCAATCTGAACTCATCAATCTGAACACGTTTAAACAAGTATAGTTACAATGAGAGAATTAGTAAGTGAACACGGACATGTAAAGCAGTTTTTTTATGCTCTAAAAGAAATCAGACATAATAAGAAAACAACAAAAAGATTATAAGAATAGATAAAAGTAACTTGTTTTAACTAACATACACAAACATGTATGTGAGTACAACCAAGCATTCGTTATTCATACAAGTGATTTCTTTACTTCTCTAGTACGTTTCTTTTCTTACTTCATGTTCTATCTCATTCTCAATATGTTTGATTCATTGCTTAAAATACAAAGTACTGTATTTAATACTAGTATTTTATTGATTTGCTTTAGAAGAAAATAGTTTCTTGCACGATCCACACTTGTTCCCAGTTTGTACAATCCTCTCTACTCCTATATATATATATATATATATATATATATATATATATATATATATATATATATATATATACGAATAAGCACAGAAATCAATAAAGTGGTTTTTAATCGATTGTCTGCATTGTATCCTGTTTTGTGTACTGTGTCACATTGCGTTTGTCCGTTAGCACTTTGGCTATTAATGCTTTGTTGAAATGTTTTCTTTTTATAAAAACAAATCAATCAATTCAATATTTTATTAAACACTAGGACACATTATATCGCAAAATTGACTATTCTCTTGATGGATATACCACAAGAAGAACTCATTCCTTAACACTGATTTTTTTTGGATTTTTCTACTCAATGAAAATTTCAAGAAAAATGTTACTAAATGTCTTATGGTTTATAATTTACCGTGTTGACTTGTGACTTACAATATTCGAATTACCTGGCTTGTATTTCAGTTTCTTTTTTAAGACTATTTCCGGAGGCTTGGGCAAAATGTTTCTGTGCTACTAGTCGGCATCCCTTTACATACGAAACTATGTCAAATTTATTAAGATACATGGTAACTAACGATGTAAAACCAATATGACAGCAAAATAGTCTTGGATTGTATACAATCAAGATATTCAAATGCCTAATAACTTTGGCAGTTTTTGTCCACATCGACAATTCTCTTTATCTACTAAATTCAGGGAAAATATGTAAGATATTTGGAACAATTATTTTATTGTGGTACTTTGAAAATAATTCTCATTAATATTGTTAATAAACGAACGAGTATTATACAGCTATCTCATTTTACTTTCGAACTCATCAGATCCAGGAATCAACCGGAATCCAAACCTCTAAACTTCATGGAGACCATGATTCACTGATCTATTACTACCCGTAGTAGGAATTCATTTTTATAGGAAGCTTTAAGTAAACTAGTAAGAGTTATAATAATCTGCTATTTGCAGTGAAAAACTTTGCTAACCAAGTACTTTAGGACATTATTACAAAGTTCCTTACTGGAAATGCATCTGTCAGCTGTCCTTCATGCACCATTTTGCAGTGTAGCTCGTCGTATGAATTCCGTATGATGTTAAGGATTTTCTCAGACAATCACTCCATAGTGTCGAAGAAGTTTCCGTAATGTTCTCCTGTTCACACTGTCGAATGCTTTCTCGTAGTCGATGAAGTTGATGTATAGTGACGAGTTCCATTCAGTTGGTTGTTCAGCGATGATCCTTAGTGAGGCGATTTTGTCTGTGCACGACCGATCCTTATGGAATCCAGCCTGTCGATCTCGAAGTTTGGCATCTACTAAATCTGTAATCTGATTCAGCAACACTCTGTTGAAATCGTTTAGTGGTGCCGATAGTAGTGTGATGTCTATATAGTTCTCACATTTGCTCAGATCACCGTTCTTTTGTATCTTAATGAGATATTCTTCTTTCCATTCTGTCACCGGCACATGTTCTTCCTCCCAAATCTTCCTGAATAGAACGTGAAGTATGTTTGCAGTTGCTTCTATGCGTGACTTCAGTGCTTCAGCTGGTATATTGTTAGGTCTTAGTTGCAGTACGACTGTGGAGTCCCATCCTAGGGTAAAATAGCTGTCCGCCGCTCTCTGATTTTTAATAATACTCCAGATGAGATCAATCTATTACGCTTACAATTTAAAAATCAGACCAGTCTCAAGAAAACTTCTTCCATTAAAAAAGTATGATAGTTTAACTCCAATGGACATTTTGAGTTTAACAAGATCGTTGTCAAGTGTTCACAATGAAGTATAATTTGATGCTTATAACCTTTGGTAGTAATTTATTAATTCGACTTGATACACTATTCAACAGAAAGGAAGTTAGCAAAAAATAAAATACATGAAAACAATCATAAAGCAGTATTTGACCTATTAATATTTGTTCTTGTTAAAGATGTAAACAGGTTTCGTATTGATTCAAATGTTTTTTTTCACTAGTTATTCTCTATCATATTTATTTAATTAGATGACATTAATATTTTAATTAGAATTATTAGCGCATCTGTACTTTAGTGACAACCTTGAGTGGACCTGAAAATGACCTTACAAAAATTTACCCCGTTATTAGTCAATATGGGTTATATAAATAAGTAGTTTATCACAAAAAAAACCAAAACATATTTCTGTGGTTAAAAGTCGGTTTACTACATTGTTGAATTCATACCATACAGAGGATTTGGAGAGAGTATATACACTTGGTTGTATTGTGAATCACAAGAATTTCGCTCTATGTGCAATTTTCCTTTGCAACAGAAAGATCAAGCGATTCTTATGATTTAGTATCAACATCATCTCATAATTACTGTGTAGTCATACAATAGACATTTACTTGTCCGTTATCAACATCTCAAGAACTAAACAAATGCATACTCAACTAAGATCTTCACGAAGTCAAAGGTAGCAATTTGTGTTGAAACTTTCTAAAACTTAGAATGAACCGTTTAGGATATTCCCCAGGGACAAATCACAAATGGTTTTTGTGGTCGCGATTACTTAAAGTTGCTTATTACTAAGCAATTCAAAACCACTACGAAAATATCGATCAAATGCTTTTCAGTTTTTCATATTTCTTGAGATAGTCTCTATAAGTAAAGTAAGCGAGTACACTGAGCTACTAGTTAGTTCTGAGTTATATAGTTCCCCCAAAAGTTGATCAGTAAACTAGTCGGTTATTGAACTGAAGTCAGTCTTAGTTATCAAACCACAAATTCGAAAACCTCCTGAACTTTTCAAACTAACAAATAATATTTTTTGCAAAGTATTCAGAGCACATTTTGTCAAGATTTCTCAAGAAAATCAAAAACTTGGACAATATCTACCATTAACTTATAGATAATAATCAATATCCGTATATGAATACATGTATTTTGTAAAATTAAATCTCATCCTGACAATGTAACATGTGATAAATAGAAAGCAAGTTAACTTACTAGATATTAAATAATAACAACATGATTTGGATCATCATTAAATTATAACAAAAACCAAATAATTACAACACTATAGAATTGATAAAAATGTTTTTTTTAGTTATTTTTTATGAATAGGTGAAGAGAGTGCAAAGTTCAAAAAGTATTACCATTCAACTAAATAATTAATTTGCTATGAAACTAAATAATAACATTATAAGTTATTCATAAAATGTTAAAAAATTATTAGTAAAACAATTCTGGAAATTATCAGTATGAGGTTGTGGAGATTGTTAAGTTTTTGATTGAGAGCATGAATCGATCGATTTTAGACCACCATTGAAAACCTGGAAGAACCGGATGGCCTTTTAGTTCTAGTATGGGACTCCTCAGCAGTACGCATCCACGATCCTTCACATGGAATCTGAACTCAGGACCTTCGGTCTCGAAAGAGGACGCTTAACCCCTATCAACGGTGTTAATGTTTAATTTCAACCAACCTACGAAATTGTGAGACCGGAGGTTCTTGGTTCGAAACCAACGTGCGGGATCGTGCATGTGTACTGACGTTGAGTTCCGTACTAGGACGAAACAGTTGCTCAGTTCTTCCAGGTTTTCAATGGTGGCCTAACATCGATCAATTCATGATCTCAATCAAAAAATTCTGAAAATGAAATTCTTACTAAATCCCAGATAAACAAATTACAATCCTTAAAATCTTATTTATTTAAAGAGTTTGTGCGGAAGTACTCACAATAAGAGTTCATTCTGACCTTGACATCAAGTGAAAAAAAACACATTGAAAACTGAAATAAATTGGTAAATTGATTTATTTTAGTTTGATATTGTTTAGTAGACTGAACTTATGACCTTTTATGTTACACAAACAGAACGATATCAGTTGTTATAGAATGATTCAAACTTTAGAATAGTAGTTTGGATTATTATGTAAATTGTTGAATAGTTCTAGTTTAGTACGAATCAGTTGTCTAGTACTCTCTAATTTTTAGGGTGTAAAGTTATGACTAATATCGCTAGGTTATTCAAGGTTAGAGAATATGAGTTTTGTTCCAAGTATATTTGGCAATAAAATACAAGATATTTAAAGCTATTTTTAAACAATTTTTCATTTGACGCTTATCAATGTTGAAAGCTCTCGCTTTTTTACTGATCACATTTTTTAAACTCTATAAAGTTAAGGTGACAATGGACTTGGAAAGCTATAGTAGCCACAAATCCTTCCGTTAAGCACTATCGGAACAAAAAAATGCTTTCATTGAATAACTAATAGAAATAATCCCCTCTAGATATTCTAGTGATCACGTTTGAAACGTAATCCCTAAGCCAGGTAATTTGTTATTGATGTGTTGTATTTCATACATTTAGTTACTAAATGTAATAAAAAAACAGGGTAGTATTTTCAGAAGGGGTTTTTGTGGAGATTTAGTATTTTCATAGTTGAAAGCGGGAGTCAATTGAAGTCTTGGGTTCGAATCTCGCGAGGCGAGGTCGTGGATGTGCACTGCTGAGGAGTCCCACAATAGGACGAAGCGGCCGTCCAGTGCTTCCAGGTTTTCTCTAGTGGTCTAGCTTCAATTGACTCACGCTTTCAACTATGAAAGGTAGTATTTATTAGATGATCATATGGGCATTATTGCTCTCCCAATAACTTTTTAATTAACTGCTTATTTGTAAGAAATTCAACACTCATTAAATTAAGTTGGTTATTATGTTTATTTAACGTTGAATTTTATGTATAAAATCTTTTTGTTTAGAGATGTCTTGAAGGTTTATGATGGATTTTACGATTTGTGATTACATCAATCTTTCATAAAGACAAATTTTGAAAGGTTTTATGTTGTTATCATATTGTAAAGTTGTAAATAAAATTCATTTACGACTGAAGGCGTGATATTATTGATTTGTCAATCGACTGCTCAAGTATCTTCAGTTGAAAGCCTAAATTACGATTATTGAGTGTGTTCTAATAAGCACTAGATCTTCTGGACTCTACTTTTTAGGTGGGGATAATTTTTTTATCCAAAGAAAATTTTCTATTTGAGCAAGTTGACAATTCAGCAAATAAAAAGTTCACTGTTACTCTTTGTGATACTGCACTAAAAATACCGTTTAAAATTGAAAACGTTACATGAGATAATGATTTTTTTTGAAAAATCTAGTTATGTCGAAGCAGTACAGTTCTTATCTACTTTGCAGAAATCAGAAGTAAAATAAACTGAAGACATCGATAATCAAAATGGGTCAGTGAACAAAAACAAATATCAATGTGATCAAAAGGTATTCCTTTAGAAATACCATATCATCTTTACAATATGTCATAATGATTAACAAAAAACACTGAAATCTGATTGCTATAATCTTACTTATAATTTATTTGAAGTAAGTAAGTTATATAGAAAACCTTTGGGACAACTGAAGTACATTCTAAATTATGTTACTTGTGAAACAAAATGAATAAGATTTAGAAAACTAGTTATCACTGTCATATTATATTTAATATCATAGGTTACTTGTTCCCAGTACAAATTTTGGAAATCTATCCTAAAGCTATTCACTCATCACTTAGCCTATAAATCAATACCTACTTTTGTGGCATTTGAATATGTTGTATAACTTGAGAATAGTTTTCGTTTCGAACTGACTCCAAATAGAAAACTACTGAAAATCAACAAAGGCACTAGATCGTTTTTTCATACTAGTTTGAGTTCAAAGAGTAGTTGGTAGTAATAATACCTAAGTATCTTAAATTACAAAATAATATTATAGGAACTAACGAGTACAAATTCATCGATCATTGTTCTGACTTCAGTATAGTTAAAATGAGACTTTTACATCTCATCACTTAACAGATAACAATAAATTGAACATGTTTATATACAGTAGAACTTAACATATAACCAATCACCCTAGAAGATACATAATAAAAATGGTATGAAATTTTATTTTAATGTGAGCAAGATATAATTATTGAGTTATATAGGAGTAATTTGTCATTAATTTTAAGTAAGCTTGAGTACTACCATGGATATAAAGGGACATTTATAATGAAAGAAAAATACTGGGTAAAAACTAAACACGTTTGTACAGGTAGTGAGAAAATTTGTACATGTTTTAAGAGACATGAATGAAACCGTTTATCAGTAAGTCTATTTGGTTTTAATCTAACTCTTTAATGTAATTCCTATAATGTGCTTCTCACTTAAGAGTTTAAAATAGTTTGTTTGTCATATAACATAAACGTATATATATAATAGGAAAATTACAGTTTTGGGTTCTACAGAATTTTTTATTATACTAGTCAGAATTGTTAGAGATGTATACCTAATGTGTTAAATATAAACATACAGATTATATAATGTCTCGGGCTCAAATAATAAATTAGATAAATATGTGAGGGAGTAACGAATAATGGATTATTGATCAAAGTTAGTGTTCATGTGTTTCTATCACAAGCATCCTGTCATTGGTAGATAATCATAGGTTGTATTTTTTGTAAGAACTCCTTACCATTCAGTCTTCATATTTGCCTTTTTTCTAGTTAGGTTGATCAAGCATTGGAAAAGTGGAAAGCAGCTTAGCTGAACTGTAAACCAGTACGATATCACTAAAAATTCTATATATATATATATGCCTCCAAATGCCCTGGTTCGGCCGAGAGTGGGGAGGGCCTACCCTCTCTCTCGAAATGCTCTCACACGATCACGTGTATACAGCCTCTTCCACGGAAGTCCTACTCACTGCCTTCTCGTGGCATTACTGTTGTTTACGAAATTGAGAGGACGGAAAGCGAATGTCCGGCACTTTAACCGGGTTGGTGAACACGGAGAGTCCACTTAGGTCAGTTGAGAAACTCTGATTACAAACCAATGATGCACATGGGCTCCAGTATCCTGAAGGAACAAATGGCGTATGAATCAATCGTCGGTCACCGATTACCATGGGACTGCATCTTTCGACGTTGCTCTACTCCCTTGTGGATCAGACCTTTAGGTTGAAGGCTCCGGGTGTGGCCCCTTAAGAAAACCATCTGCTTCGGTCTGGGCACCCTGTCAGTAACATAGCCCTCACACAATTAAATGAATTGACAATTTTTTGTGCGGCGCATATATATCTGGTGCCCCCTTGTACCAATATTTATGTGTTCAAACGAATATATATATATATATATATATATATATATATATATATAACATAATTCAAAATCCAGTTTCTCCAAGCCTCAATAGATAAGAGATAATTTCATATTTATTCGTTATAAAATACGAAATTAACCAGTACTGTATCAAAAAACTACATGAAAATATTACGAATTCCATAAACACATTAACACAATCAATTATCAACAATGTATTGAATTAAAACAGTAAAAGTATATCTATACACTTAACTCTATCAAGAAATTGCACATATCCTCTCTATTAAATATTTGGAAACTATTTAAGCGAAGTTTTATTTTCTATTTATCTCTATGGAAAGAAATGTATTCCGATATGAAACTGTTGATAACAAATTACTCAATAAATAACTTGGCATTAAAGTAAAAGCCATTTGATAATGAAAATATTCGACAAATAAGAAATATAAGTATTCTAAAATACGAACCTCCACAGCAAAGATGTATCATATGATTTAAGTACATCAGTTTAACCGTGTTAAGATAGAATATTACTGTAATCAAGTATAAAGAAGAAAATTACTACATGGAATTGAATTTATACCTTTGAAAAAATATCTTCGATAATTCCATGCAAAACATTTTAGTAATGAAACGGATATCAAAAACGTGTTGACATGAGTTCATATATATGTTTGCTTAAGATCATTAGAATAAATTTGACGTAACATTTTGTATTGATCGATTGATTAAGGCTCTTATGATCGTCATATGGTAATATACGATATTATAGTGAAAGAAGATTACATAATCAAGTTAACCTTAAATGAAAAGCCTGTTTTACACCACTTTCGATTTAGTCCAAACTTATCTAGATGTAGATTTTCTTTTTGAAGTTATGAACTACTTGCTATCATTTTATAATGAAAATTATTTTCAGTTTTTACGCAATATCCACAAAATACAAAATTGAAGAATAGATATATTTAGTGACTGAATATCTGGGAGACAAATAGTAATCCGAAACAGTGACTCTTGAATTCGACCATACTGGAAGTGATAAAGTAACTCACAGGTGCTGCTTGTTAAGAATCATGCCATCTGAAAAATTTAACGACATTAAAAATATAAACTACTCAATTTTAACTCAGAGGTACAGTGGTATCCTGCTTACCACAAAACCTGAAGGTCATAGGTTCAACCTCCGATAGGTATGCATTAGTTGGAGTACCTATCTAGTACGAAACAAATGCCCAATACTCCTAGGTTTTCAGTAGTTTCCCAAAGTGAAGTCGATTCATGACAGAAGCCATCTCGAAAACTAAAATGTCTCAAGTCAAACCTTTACTGGTAACCAATTGTACAGCTAAATATTTGAGATTACTAAGAAAACACTAAAAACATTTTAAATCAGCTGGACAATATCTGATAACATTGATTACCATGACTCATTGAATTATTTTTTGATAAATTGTACAGTGTCAGAAGATATTATCATCTTTAAGTGATAAGGTCATAATTAAACTTGAATGTGTTAGGTTTTTTACCTGGATGAGGACTACAAAATTGTTTAGTACTTCCTGACTTTTAATCGCAACCTTTCGAGGAAACTGAAACTCTGTAACTATCATGCTGAATATCCTAATTTGTACCTATTCAATGTTGTAGGTGCATAGAAATGAATAGTAAAACTACGTTTTAGGTTTTATGCCAATTGATTTCATCGAATGGCTGAAGGGTGTACTCTAATGCTGCACAACTTATTCCACTAACAGCATTCCAGGTCAGTAGATAAGTATATCTTTACAAAATAAACTGTAGAATACAAAATTTGTGTAAATCTATCGAGACTGAAAGAGAAATTTTTTAAATTAACAGTTGAAGATCCAGTAAAACATAACTCAGTGGTCTTATTTACTAATGTATCATTTAAGAAAGCTAAGACTTGACCAACTAATACTTAACATTCAGTAGTAATAACATGATTCTTCGAAAGATTTTTCGCACTGGTCAGGATAGGACAAAGTCTCAGTTATGCTTAATATAGTTCATATGTATTAGTCGAGAATTTAAATTTTCTAAATGAAACGGAGAATACGATATTCCATTATGATACAATAAATAAGATGAAGTGGAAATTTCACTATTAGAACATAATATTACTAAAAATTTATCCCGTAAATCTGAAGCCAAATAGATAAGTTTTACTTATTGAAGCAAACTAATTCTAAATTGAACAAACAAAAAGAAACAAGGCAGGATGTGACTGAACGGTATATCGATCTAAGTCACCACATTTAACAATGTAGTAAAGAGATACCAATAACATCAAGGTGACAAGACGAAAATAGAGAATACCAGCGCTAATAATAAAGATTTAGAGAAAATAACCAAATCAATAAAGGCCGAAAATCTATCGAATAATAGAATGTTTAGGATTTCGCGTGAAATGAAGACCAAATGTATCTTAGTTCTTTGAACATTTCTCTTTATAAATTATGACTAAGAAATAAAAATTTCTATACATTACTCAGACTAATAATGAAAATTTTGATAGATGAATCTAATGTCTTAACATGATCACTCTGAGTCGTCTTATTACTGGTTTCTACCTTACACTAGTTTTTTATTTTGAATTAAACAGTTAGTAAAAACATATTTTGTAGTAATTTCTATCTAGTTTTATTCAGCATTTCAGCATTTGGCTTTGCTCTTTTCATTTACGTTGGATAGTGTTAATAGTATGCACTCTGATAAGATGGGAATATGTGAAACATCACTGTTTCGTGACCTTTACTCTCGATGTAGTGCATTTGGATTCTCCAAACTAGATATTTGAACTGTGAAGCTTTCATAATCTTTCTAAACAAAATCCCAACACAAAATTAAAAAGAAATAGGGTGTTAAAAGTTCTTCACAAGTTACTGGCAAGTTGTTTTACCAAAACAAAATTTAGATCCTTGTTTAATAGCTGTAATGTAACGAGTCACATGACCTTGCTTGAATATTTTATATATGGTAAAAACTATTTCATTGATTCCTTCATTAGTCCATTTTTGTGAGTATATCATTTGTTCGGACACTTTAATCATACCAGTATTTTATCAAATTAATTATAGTGTCATGAAAATATTCAGCGGTACAAAGGTAGACGGATTATATCCACAACCTATGATTTATTGACTTCTAAATGAAATTCTAGATTGCCGTGGTCATTATTCTATGCTCTAGAGCTAGAAGTTCTTATTATTAGGTTTGTTTCGATCAGGAACATAAGTTATAGATATTCAAACTCTAAATCATCTACGAAATATATAATGTTAATCTGTAAAGAATAATCTCAGTAATGCTTATTTGTCTTTTAAGAAATAAACAATAATTATAATGATAAGAAAAAACCATTAATTTATTCCTCAAATTCTTTAATGAATAATTCTTGACAGGTTAACCTGATTAGTTTTATGATTTGTGTTTTTTAATTATGAATCAAATGCATTACAGATCCAAAAGTAATTTCAAACTATTTCGCTATGCTAGTACAGTACTAGGGTTGGAAGTAAAATGAAGGCACCCACATCATCAAGCCATGAAGCCGTTGACTATTGGTTTTAACCGTGACTGAATGTGTTGAATTTCCGGTTTCAGTCCATGTGATGGTCGTTATCTAGCACTAAATATCTGAAATGATATGGTTGATGATCTGCTGCAGTACTGTAAGTTTATTTACCTTTTATCTTCCTTTAACGTTTGTGGCTTAGTATAATTTTACACTTTCCATTCCTCAGCTTTAATTGTTTCGTTTGGAGTGTGACGTTACATTATCAGCTGACACATTATATATGAATCAGTCAATTTGTAAAAAAATATAAGAAATAGGATATAACTCCGCCTGTAGCTCCTCCGGGGGCTACTGCCGGTCCCAAGCCCGGGTAAAGGAGGAGGGTTGGGCATGGGGTTAGCGACCCCATCCCGTAGAAAACCAACTCGCTAAAAAAACGCTAACCAGAAAAAATTATTCAAACCATTTAAAAGGATAGGATATATAATTTAGATATAACTGATTTGAATCTAGTTGTGACCTATGGTTTCCATTATATTATACTCTCATCCATTTATTCATATTTATGCTTATCATCAGACTATAATCATATCAAGGTATTTTATATTCTTACCAATTAATCAATCATCTTTCCTGATCAGTCCAGTTCGAATTGGCTTGAAATGAGAAATCTTTATTTAAAAGGTAGTATAACGTAAAGCATCGATTTGTGATCTTTCTACTTATATGACCAATGAACGTAATAGTGAATGATTTGGGAGAAAATTCAAACATTTTAAATCGGAGCTAGAGAAGTATCAGACTAATAATCGACGAACTACTTCATAGGTGTTGCCCTTTAGCCTATAAGTTCACAGAGCCTCCAGTTATTTCTTCTATTTGATGATTATAATCTAACACATTATATATGTATCAATAGATTTTCTTTACATTTTATCTCTCTTATTACAAAATAAAAGACATCAGAGAGTGATTTCTTTTATCCGCTCCAATCATCTACTCTCTTCCTATAAAATTCGCTTTCCGTGAAAATATTAAGAAGTTAGAGTGGTCAGTAATGGTAATCAGTCGTTTACCTACAATGTCCTTCATTGATAATATTTGGTATTTTCCAATTATGTTTATTACATTGAAAAGAAGCCTTTAACACTAGTGTGACTTGAAACTTTTATTTGAAATACCTATATCATTTGTCATCCATTAATCGTGTTACTTTCAACTATCTAACGATTTCTAGTTCAACATTTTCCCTCTATTTCGATATCCTTACAAGATTTAGCCAATAGTAATATGATAGATATGCATATAGTTTTCACTTCCTTTTACAAAATCTAAGAGCAATTAAATGTTGATAATTCACCGAAATATACGTCTATATAAAAAGGTACACATATTTCTCAGTCATAACAAGATAGAAGTCATGTTTATCTACTTTACGAGTTCACAATTTTAATCAATATTACTGATAGGTGACTAGACTTTTGCTAAAATGTGAATTTTGATTTATTGAGCAGTCAGACAAGGCATTATAGATAATCATAAAGAAAAATACCATAGTTTTCTTCAACTTCTAATATCACTTAATATTATATTTTAAATTTCAGTACCATAAGTAAGAGTGCTTAAAATAGGTAACTAGTTCTCGGTATCCTAAAACACTCATTAAAAATCATGTCTAGTTAGATTACTGGTTACACTACATCATTGAAAAGACATGACATTTAAAACAAACTAAAGGTGTGTAAATTATTCTATTCATAGTCAGTAATCATAAAGTAATATCACCAGTTATCCATGTTAATAATAACGAGACCAAAATGTCATGGATGTGTTGTAAGTAGATGATCATAAACGTTTGTTTGCCGCAGATTCGGTGTTAACAAACCTGTGCTACAAAACTTTTGTATGATATTCTAAAGATAAATATGGAATTAATTACAGCCATAAACTAGGTGTTCAACACCGTTGTCCAGTAAGGTACAAGCAAAAAGTAAATTGATTTGTCATTCTGATATGAAAGTTTAATATTATGTGAACTTTAGTTCACTTATTATTGAATCTTAAGTTTCAGTCTACATAGAAAAAATATCGTAAACTTGAACTAATGGAGATAAGTGAGAAAGATGGTACTTTATAAACTCCTGAAAAAAGTTTCTAGTTAGTACAACTTCATGATGTTTACTTGAGATATTATGTGCTTATATGACAAAAGAAAATAAACCTGTTTACTAACATTACATAAATAATTGCATGGAGGTAGATTACTTGCTAAAGGTCTTTAACTTCTAATTTACAAGTCATGGATTCAAGTCTAGCTCAACGTACCAAACTTTTAATAAAATGCTATTATTAAACATTACAAGATAATGCTGGATTAAAAATAGATTCATTTAAATGTTCAATAATAGTCAACAAATATGACTGTATAATTTGGAAAATGACATCTACAAGCTATACAGTGACACTATGTCCTACTGGACAATTTAAATCTTACATATTAGTGGTAAAATTCAAAGTCGACGCAGCTTAACTCAACAGTTATAAAAAATTTCCCCATACTGACTAATATTTCAAGAAGTTACGAGATAGTAACCCGGTTTAGATGATCGATTGAGGGGTTAAGTCAGTGTTTTAAGTTAGGTTATAATCTGACATAAGTTTAAAATAAGTGTTATCTTAGTGGACTAAGGATAATACTCTTGTCTCAAAACAAGGGTTTGGTTCCAAGTGGTATACCTGAAGAACTGTAGACTAATGCTCTCTGGTCTTCGATGATATCCAAGTTGATTTCACTGATAAACGTCTCCTACCTAAGGAGCAGCAGTTTAATTCGAATGTTTAAAGTATAAACCTAACGTGAGAAGTTTTATCTGATCACTAGTTCATAAAAACAACTTGATTTAATCAAAGTGAAAAAAACAGTTAAATAGTAGTAATTTTTCATCAATGTATCAATATATATATAGTATCCAATCATCTAAAACCAAATGAACAACTTGTTTATATAACTTACACTATGTTGTTTGCTGTTAACTCAGTTTACATTATTACTAATTATGAAAGTTTGATTTAGTGTCAATTTATATGTTCGTCACTTCTTTGGTATTCCTTTCTAACGAATTAAATAGTCTTTGAGATTGGAAATAACCTTTTTGCCATAAATTATGACATAACTATCAACGATTCGATAGTTAGATTCAATTTTTTGTATAAGACAATCAGAAAGAGCATCTGTGATAATCGACTATATGATAAGTTAGCTAAATATGTAAAGTATGAAACATTGTTGACCAACTGTGATATACTGAACGCGAGATTTGATTACATCATAACTAAATTAACAGCATTCTCAAATGAATATTTTTTTCAAAACTAGAACGTGTTAACTCTCTGCTGTTTCCTAATATCTTCCACATAGAAAGAAGTAGTTCTTCAGTTTTGATCAAAATTACCTTCAGATTGATCAATAATAATCACATTTTGTTTGACTGCCAATTACATAAAGTACAATTTGTGGGAATCACTTTTCGATCCCAACTTATCCATTTCATTATTCGTTTCGTATAGGTTATTAAATCGTCAAAGATAATCACGAAAGACACCACTTATTCACTCTGATGGAACGAAAATCCAAACTATAGGGGAAATGTTATGTTGTAGTATGTAATTATTCGATACAAAACTTTTAGGAAGAGTACAAGAGTAGGCAGATATCAATATTTAACCTTATATATATATATATATATATATATATATATATATATATATAGGTAGATAGATAGATAGATAGATAGATATATGACCTATTCAGTGCGCAATGAAACGAAGAACTATGTACCTATTTATATTCGACAATTTTGATGTTTGATTATATTTCTTTGGAAATGCTTGGACCAGATTGCCAGGCGAGACGTTGGATTTACTTCGAATTCATTCGTTGAGATTTTACAAATGTATTATTCCTGTTTAATGTGTATTAGTAATTGTTTATCTATACGTTAAATGTTTAATTTGATAAGACTACTTCAGGAAATCGGACTGTTAATCTAATGGATACTTCCTGTGTTCCAATTTTCTCCAATTATTGATTGCGAATACTAGACTCTAGTAGATACGTGGTGAAGTTAGGTGGTGTGAATCAAAACCTAAATTTCCGTTTCCATTCAACTTTCATCATCATGTCTATAAAAATAAATCAATTTTCTAATGAGGAGAAACACATTAAAATCTCTATTTACTAATTATTTATAACAAATAATCATGCTTGAATTTCCCATAGGATCTCAGTATTTCAGTTCTACAGAGAATCAGGATGGAAGTATTTTAGCAGAATTTAATTTTATGGTTTAAAAAATTAATTATCCCTTTTGAAAACTCATATATATATGTTTGAATTCAAGGTGTGTATAGCTGAAAAATCCTCTTGAGGAACATAATAAGTTGATACCACTGACTAATTTATAATACATATCCGCCTGTAGCTCTTCCGGGGGCTACTGCCGATCCCAAGCCCGGGTAAAGGAGGAGGGTTGGGTATGGGGTTAGCGACCCCATCCCGTAGAAAACCAACTCGCTAAAAAAACGCTAACCAGAAAAAATTATTCAAACCATGATAAAAATCTAATCGAATTGTTTGATTATCACAATTCTGAATATTATACAATAAGGAACTCACTTTGTTAATACGATAGGAAATTCTTAAGCGCTTGGTTTGATATTTTATCGATTTTAAGATGAATTCCAATATTTGATTTATGCACGAAATAGTTGTCTTTGTTTTCTTGCACAGTTTGTAACGTGATAAACGTAAGACGTCCCAATGTCTATAAATATGACTTAAATTGTCAAACCCCTGATTTATGATAGACGGAAGTGCCAAATAATCCACTTTACTCTATCGACAGATGGGTGTGCTGTCTGTTTGTTAGTCTATGTTACAGCTAGCTTCAACCTGATTTAGGCAGCACATAACCCATTCGTTAATGGGTACTGTGTATTTGTGAGCCAGTGCACGGGTTAGAGGAGCAAGCTTTGAGAGTGAAAAAATCAGTCTCTGTATCCATTATTCTCAGTTTGTGTGTCAGTGTGCAATCACTGATATTTACAATTTAGTTGTTGGCCTTATGGAATTGTGCCTTTATTGTGCTCCTGCCTTCATAGCACTGGTGACTACACGCTCGCACACACCCAAAAATTTTCTACACCCCTACAAAGTACTCACCCACTCAAACTCACCATCACCCTTACTCCCGTTCTGCCATTCTCCTGAATCGGGATGCTACCACCCTTATTATCATTTCTTAAGAACACATAGCAACCCATTCATGTGAGTTACAATACATGGATCGATAGGACCAAGGCAGAGCTAAACCCAGACTTTAGACAGCTCAAAAAAATGGAATGTGAATTCAATGGGAGACAACTTGAAAATTTATGCATGTTTCAGCTGCGTTCACCCACGTCCAGAGTCATAAATAAATTTCTAGAGCACAGGGGGGGTGTTAATCAATGAGTATCAAGCCAATAACCTGATTATCATGTGGCCGAGGTCACGTCTATGAAAAATAATGGACCACAGCAACTAAATCCACAGGAGATACAAGCACAGACTAGTATCATTTCCTTTTCAACTTGACTATTTCAAATTGATTAGTGCACATATACACAAACGCACATATTTAACCATATATATGCGGGTGATCTCTGGGCTTGTGGGTAAAATGAGGGTTGATAGAGATGTAATGATAGACATATTTATGCACACTCACAAGTGGAATTTGTGTACAGATGTTATGTGTGTATAGATACACCTATGTGGGTGTATGTACATAAGTTTGTTATGTATTATAAATCGGTGAACATAGATACAAAGAATGTCATTAGAATTGATTGGAAATACGTTTTTCTAACTTGTTCTCCAATTTTGGTTGGAATTAAAATCGATCAATTAATTAGCCAACTAAATAATACTTTTCATATCACTAATTAAAGTTTCCATTTTTAAAGTAATAATTATTATTAAAACCCGTTTTCATGATTTTAAAACTGGTTATAAGTGTGTTAGACATATTAAGTCATAACATATTTATTGATTTGACAAAACTGTAGTGAAGACGATTCAAATACAAAAAAAGTTAAGTTAATTATGAGATAACTAGTAAACTGTATTGAGTAATCGTGGATGCGCACTGCTGAGGGGTCCCATAGTAGGACGAAACGGCCGTCCAGTGCTTCCAGGTTTTCGATGGTGGTCTAGCTTCAATTGACCCATGATTTCAACTATGAAAATACTAAATTCTCCACAAAACCCCCTCTGATCTATAATTACAATTAGCTTAATTTACTGAAAAGATTAATATGGATTATAAGATATAAGATATGATTCACAAATGAACAACAGTCGATAAGGATAGGATTATGGACAGCTGTTCCATTTCTTGATTGAGTAATATGGAAAACAAGAATTTCGGTTCATACGAACAGTAAATAGTTATTATTTTGAAGTCCGAAGTAATAATTTTTATCACAGACCACTGAGAATCAGGTGGTACTGAACAGAACTGTTCACCTACTGCTCTAAACGATACCTAACCTAGAGCCTTCATTCCCTATTATGATACTTATCGACCACTTGATGTGAATCCATTGGTGGACATTTCAAACCTAAATCAATTTATAAGGAGCTACAAACATCCACTACATTGAAATCCATTTCACTTCGAATATGGGTGAATCTCAGTGGTCACAGATTCTCAAAAGAACGTCCGGAATTCCTCTCTAGTCAAAACTCTAGTAAAAAGACATTTTTTATTGAGATTTGTGGTTTAAGCAGAACTTTCAATTTATTCGTTTAGTTGGTTCTAACCTAACCAAATGCTATCAAAGTTCCGAACATCACTCTTGATAATTAATCACTTGAGTAAACCGTCTCTTTAGAAATTAGATGTATGAAATAAAATCTTCAAAATGACTTTTTGAGATTGTAAAAAAGTGATATATGGAGTGTTGACTACTTGAGAGTCGCCCACAAATGCCCTGGTACGGCTGAGAGTGGGGAGAGTCCGCTCTCCCTCTCGAAATGCTCTCTCTTGGCCACACGTATACAGCCACTACCAGGGAATTCTTACTCACTGCCTTCTCGCGGAGGCGTTGTTTACGAAATTAAGAGGACGGAAAGAGAATGTCCGGCGCTTTAAACGGGTTGGTGAACACGGAGAGTCCACTTAGGGCAGTTGGAAAACCATGATTGCAAACAAATGATGCACATGAGCCCCAGTACCCTGAAGGAACAAATGGCGTATGAATCAATCGTTGGTCACCGGCTACCATGGGACTGCATCTTCTCACGATGCTCCACTGCCTTGTGGATCAAACCTTTAGGTCGAAGGCTTCAGGTGTGGCCCCTTAAGAAAACCAACTGATTCGGTCTGGGCACCCGGTCAGTATCATTGCCCACAGACAAATCAAGTGACTTGTGTGGCGCATATGTATTCGGTGTCCCTTTGTACTAATATTTTTGTGTTCAAATAAATTAATAAAATAAATACTTGAGAATTGAATCTTTATGTCGCGGCGTGCTTTTGTACATGCAACAGAATAAATTGCCAACATCTGTCACTTTGAAAAATCATTCTGTTACGCGATCAAGCTGTTGTGTTAAATTATTCACCTTTTGTTCAAAGGCTGTACACAGTTATCAGGATTGAAGACCACTTATTGTTAATTTCCATGACTAAATTATTAAATTTATGCTGTTGTACGGTCTTTAAATAAGAGTATAAAGAGACAGCCTGTAACTGTATCATGATGGTAACATCTTTATTGGAGCTCGAAGCACCAATCTAATTCTATCGTAAACTAATGAGATGGCTTATATACATTCAAGTTAGTGTTAGTGTTAAATTAAATAAATCATAATGAAATTACTTTAATTTCGCCTTTGCATGATCCTAATATTATAATCAGCGGGAAAATCGGTCTTCATTGAATGACCAATGTTGACCGTAAATCAATAAACTTCCTATTCACCTTACCCATTTCTTGTCAATGTTTGTTTTCTGACATTTTGTCAGTATTTAGATAATTTTAGGTGACGATATGACTTATTACTCATCAGAAATCGACCATAATCTCTAGATTAAGAGATTATTTTGTCAACTTACCACGGTATAGCCGTTGAGCTTATTGTTTGCGATTATTGGATGGAATTTACTTTTACGGTTTGTTATAATCCACTCAAGAAAAGAATCAACGTGTTATGTAAAAGAAGGTATACTTCATACTTCATACCATGGTCAAAATTACTAAAGAATGAAAAAAATGGATCTAAAATAAAATGACTTGCAAATTTCGTCGTTCACAGTATACTGCACAACAATATTGGAAAATATAAGTTTCTTTAAAAGCTTAAGTTAAACAGAAAATGATTAGGACGGAAATGATTCTGATGTCAGCTTCTTAAAGGTCTAAAATAAACCATGAGGAGAGAATTTAGAACAATTTATATTTGAAAAGCTTAAGATGGAGTAAGGAATTGACCAATAGAGTATAACATTTCTCATTTGAAGATGAACTCTAAGTGTGAACAGTTTGCAACATGATGTCATATTTAATCAGTAACTAGATATTAGGAATACTATGAAAAGCTTGAACATAACCCACTCTTTTTACAATCAAACAAATAATAGGTATATATATTTACATGTGCTAACAAACTTCTTTCTTCGATTTTCCCTCTAAAATCTGAATTAAATGCATTAATCAAGTGAAAAATTAATTAATTCAATGTACAATACAAATCATACTGTATCTATTCTTATATAAGATTAGGTATTTTTTTAATGAAGCCAATCGATATATCGTGCAAGACATTAAAAGTGCGTACTCATTTCAGGAGTAGAAGTTTCATTACCCCTTCAGAGATAGTATGACATTATCCTTCCCAATTTCCCTTAGCAAGTAGCCCATTAAAATTGTATTCTTTCATTCTTTGTATCTGTAGCAGAAACAATAAGTCAATAAATACATAGAGTTATAAGAATTCCCCTATAAACTAAAAAAACAATTTCCGAAATTTGGGATATAATTTTAAAGTTAGTCATCCTACTCGAATGAAATCTTATATCCCGGAATTCCCAGCTTCAAGTAACTAGTGATAAATATTGTGACAATCCATTTTATTATTCACAGTCTTTTATCAGTAATTTCAATCTATGCAACCCATCAAGTTATGGCTTTTCATCAGAACCCCTATTACATCTAGTAGGATTGAAATAACTTTTCAGTTCACTTCAAGTATAAACAACAATTGAGTTTATCAACAGGTGCATCGAGTCAGGTCACTATCCTAAATTATACTATACATCACTGCGACGTAACGGTGTCTACCCCAATCGAAAGACGCTGAAATGCCACGCCCTAAATCAAGTCGACGCCCTGCATTCTGACATAAACAAATGTTGGGAAGTCAGATACCAGAATTGATGAGGTAAACAAATCGCATGGAATATTACTTTGGCTGAAAATCCTTGAAAACACATCTATTATCTTCATCATTCTCACTGCCATTAAACACAAGCAAGGAACAGATCCTCCTGTGTAGCTTTTCACAATCCTCTATACAATTTACCTGCTCAAATATTAGGAGTCAACATTATTGCCTAGATTGAGTCACTCATCCTGTCTGGACATTTGATAATGACTATTGAATATCATCAATGGTAATATAAATTGCAAATTTCCATTTTCTTGGATGCTTGTAGTTCTAAAAGTTCACAACATACACCAAAAGACTGTACACTAACGCATGTTTTCGCTTGCTTGGAATTTCTAAGAGGACTTCTGATGTGAATTCAAACAAATGGCTGTGTAAGTTTGTTTGTCATTTAAATTTCATAGCTAAATAGAAATGGTGGTGAGCTAGTATTCTTACAACTTTATTGCTCATTTCCATTGACTCTGACATGAACATATATTTGGCTGATTTAGGAATAAATTCGTTTTTCACCTAAATTCAGTCGTGATGTTCATGATGAAATGTACTATTAAATTTCTGTAATTGTACTATAAATCTTCCTTATGTTGATGATAGATATAAACTATTAGACACTTTTTATAATATTAAGTTCTTTTAGAAGTTTCTATAGTGTAATAAAAAGACGAAGTTGATGTGAAAAATGTAACTCATTTCCTCAGTACATTTTGATGATCACATAATATCTCTCCCTTTCTTACATTTCCAACTATCAGTATATGTTTAATCAATCTTTCATAAGTTTTTATATAGCCTTCAGTGACAAGTAAACGTGTGATTAGACTGACTGAAATATCTTTATTCAAATCATCATATTTATGAGTTCAAACGAATCTTCTCATTCCATTATCGGAAGATATCTTTTAAAAGAATAGTTTCAATTAGTTTATAACTAAATGCACAGTACAGAATATAATTTTGTCACATAGTTGAGGTTTAACAGAAATATCTAAAATGTCTAGATGGTCACCAAAACTGTTTTCTCACTATAACCCATAGTCTGATCATTTTTGTGACCAACCAAAGTATATTCTATCTTCGTTTACCAACTAATTCCTATTTCTTTTTTTAAACTAGTTAGTTAAGTATAATAATTAATAATAATAAATTAATTAAGGCTGAACTACTTGTTTATAAATGTAATGTAAAAATTAACTCATTGCCATTTTGATTTCATTAAAATTATTCCTTTTCATTGAAAGAGAATGTTAGATGGTTTCATGAAGGTATTATGTATCATTTGGAAATAATCTTTTTTTAAGAATTGGCTTTAGCTGGAGGATGACAATAATTAGAAATTATCTTACATGACTTCGTACCCAAATTGTTTAGGTCTCACGATAAAATCAATATAATTGGACCACAATATTGAAAACTAGAATTGTCGTTGCTGTGCTTCAACGACATTAGTCATTCGTTATACAGTAAAAAAATGACTCTCACTTCCGATCAACTACAGTTGCTATTCCGGCGACAAGAGCGGAGTTTTAAAAAGAGTCAGTTGGAATTCAGTGACAAATTACACGCAAAGCTGCTGAATCACCCATGCTTTGGGGGTGCGACGGAAGTTGACGCATTGATTTCTAAATTGCGTACAGAGCTGGAAATTGATTTCAGAATGAAGGAATATGCTAGTAAAAGCCTCAATGAATCCGTAACAAACAGTAACTTAAGCGAAGCAATAGGAGTCACACATGATCAGCCTAGTAGTCCAGTACTATCTGTTTCAGAAACGCGCCCTGTACTTGGTTCAAACCCCATTCCCGAAACAGAACGTGCAAACAATGAATTGTCCAGTTCACGGAAAGACAATATCTTGTTAAACGCCCATAAAATTGCTGCAGCAACCACCCAAGTAGAAACAAAGAAATCGAGCAGTACAGTGAATGCAGCTGCACCGTTTGGAGATCATCATTCTACAAAAGAAATTTCTGGTGAATCTAATTGTCCAGATTCTCATGTTTTACAAGAAAATATGACATATGTATTAAATGATAATCAAGAAACTAGTGCAGTTTTGATGGACACTGATTATCATAGTGACTCACCACTTACTAGTTATTTTTTTCAATAAATGTGATGACAAAATTTCAGATGAATCAAACTCTGACCTCATGTCAAATGTCGATCCTCACCATTCAGTCAGTCCTAGCAGATTCTCTATTGAATGTAGGAGAAATGTAATAAACAGAATCAAGTTAAACGTAACTTGCGAATATGAGGATCCAACGCTCTTTCGTGGGGGAGGATAAATTCGGGAAATCTAAAATCCGGATATCAACTCTGGACTTCTCAAAAAAGGGAAGGTGTTATATCCCGAAGAGAATTATGAATGGTAACTTTTGAGAACTATTTATGGACCAATGTGATGCGTATATTTCCTATTGTATAATTGTTGAGTAACTCAACCATTCATATTCATGTTCCTA
Source organism: Schistosoma mansoni (assembly GCF_000237925.1). Classification (NCBI taxonomy): domain Eukaryota; kingdom Metazoa; phylum Platyhelminthes; class Trematoda; order Strigeidida; family Schistosomatidae; genus Schistosoma; species Schistosoma mansoni. The sequence continues at coordinate 50,071,912 of NC_031495.1, forward strand.
TTATTATGAGCTTTATTTTGACCCATAGACTATTACTGTACGATTTACCATTCCTGAGTTATACCCAGTCTATTAATTGCTGTTCCCCTTATTCACAGACACATTTGACCAAATCTTGTACAAATGTTATTTTTTAATTTATGGTACGATGTGGTCAGTTTGATTGGTATATAATCCCAGTATGTTTGGGAATAATGATTCATATTGCAGAGGCTGTTATTGGTGTTCTGGACTTAACTGGCTCGGCTAGGCAGATAAGAGGACTGATAAGTGCTCTAGACTGCTCATACTGCTTTTGCGTATCATTGGGCGATCAATAAATTCGCCTCTCTCTAATTGGCGGGAATCAGCACGTTCATATATTGAAGATGGCACGCAATCAATCGATTTAACAATTTTCAAACTTAATTGGTTTGCTAGATTGTGTTATCCTTATTCATTATCTCTGGGGAGTTATTGTTTGATTTCTAAATTATTTGATTTCATAGGTCAAGCCACAAAAATCCATCTTGATTCTGGTCTCTAATGAATGCTGGTTTACTTAGGTTCATGATGGAACTCATGGTAAAATCTCCCCAAAATCATTTAAAAACGAACAGAAAACTTCACTGAAAATTTTTAATATAAAAAATGAGAGAAATGTCAAACTAACTGTTTTCTGTGTGCTTGATGTTTATTTTTCTGGTAAAAGAGTTGATAATTAGGATCACAATCCTATTTGGTTTAAAGTTATTGGCAGAACAAGTCAACTTTCATCTTTTGACTAACTCATCTCAATGCTTCGTACTTCACATTTATCATGATTAAATAGAGAAACATTTCAATTACGCTACTGTACATACATATGTCAGGGGGATTGATTTGAATTTTTATACAATCAAAAATGTTTTAGAAATGTATGCGAACCAACACTCCAGTAAAATTTATGTGATACTTAAGACAAAATGAATACCCTAGTTGATTATTTACAAGATAATTAAATTATACTTTTCTAAATAGTACGTTTTTTCACCTTATTTATTCAACAGACAGAGGACCGAATCACTGAATGGCACCAACTATATGACATGACTTCCAAATCCTATTAATATTTTAGCATAAAACAGTGAAATAATATAAACATAACAGAATCCTTTCTGTGATCTGATTAGCTGTAAATCACTTTGTGATTTAAACTATAGAAACTCCACAATACCCACAAATTCCCCCATAATAATAATAATAACAACAGTCATTTGCCTTCTAGTGACTAACTTCAAGAAGTAATTTTTGAATGTTTAGTGGGAAGTTTTGACAACTGGAGTTCAATAATATTAGGTGTGGGACAGTTATACACAGGATACAACGGATGCGGGTTGCAAAAATTGCGAACATGCATACCGCTGGATGCCAGCTCAGTGATATAGACATTAAGGTCTTGGGTTCGATTTCCGGTGGTGGGGTCGTAGACCGTTACTGATGATGAGTCCAATACTGGAACAAAACGGTTGCCAAATGTTTCCGCATTTTTAATAATCATTAAAGCCAAAATCAGTTTATTATTTAAACCAGGAATATTCTACAGCCTCCACAAATCCTCCTTCACTAATAACCAGTTGATTAGCAAAGAGAAAGCTTGCTTCATACTACTAAAGTCCATTACATCTTTCAATCTGATTAAATCACTAAATTAACGATAAAATCATAGTTCACTAGAAACAATCATTTTGTTGCACCGTCATGTAGTCCTATAGATAAACTTATCTATAATAATTTTAAGAATAGCGAGGATCGTAACATGTTAAGAGATAGAAACGAATCTTGTCTCAGTTATTATTAATCCTTGAGGTTTTCTACCGCCATTAATTTCTATTTTAATAGTAATTTTGAAATGTGCCGACATATATACTAATAGCAAGTAGTATTTCTACACCTTGGTCTACACTTTTATATATATGAAGAATTTCCTCATTTACAACTTTTAGTTGCCCTAATTTCATGGTATAAGGCTACAATCCAGTTGCGCATATTCAAAAAGGTGTCTGGTTAATATTTTTGATTGCCGTTTACTAGGTTATAATGTATTCAACATCTGACACTCTGGAGAATGTATGAAACTAACGGTGTAACAATGTAATGGGTGAAGTTTTTGTTAAGAAAAGATTTCTATTAATTTATATTTTATCTACTTCCGAGAATAGTTTTCGCATTAGATTAAGAAGGAAATAATTAATTCATTTTGCTTAAAAAAATTAAAAGTTAGTCAAACAGTCGACAAATAATAAAGATTTCATTGCAAAGTATATTTAAAGTAAAAAAGGATACTAATAGTAATATTAAATGAAAATGAATGACCGAATGACCAACTGACAAACTAACCAACTAACAGTATGGGTAGTTGAAAGAAGTAAACATGTAATTCGTTAATTCGATGACTAACCAACCAGTTTCACATCAAATATTTTCATAAATTGTTTCTGGTTGTGGTTTTTTTTTAGTAAATGTTCAATCTCATTTGCATTCTATATGATAATGAGATTCCCTTCTTTTCATATGAAGCTGATTTCTTAGTGACTGAATAAAGATTTGTGTAGGTCTACCTCTCTATCTCTCTTTTCATGAACTAAAACATAAGTATACACTCATAAACAAATGCACAGACAAATATGTAGAGAATAGTGACAAAAAATAATCTAAATCCATGCTTTCTACTTCTTCCTTGTACATAACAAAAACCTGATACATAGAAAACAAGGTAAGTAACTATTACAAAGTAAACTACTTAAGAATTCTGATTAACATCAAGATTTACGGCATAGATATATAAATATAGAGTTCCATATTACAATGTTGTTTTTATTTATAATTAAAATTGAACAAAATGAATATTGATATTGTCATTGTTGTTGTTGGTCATAGTGTTGTTTACACTTAATAATCAACGAATAAACAATAATTTCTGATGACTATACATCACTCCCAAGTGAAGAATGTTTAGTTGTTATTAAATAATTTATATGTAAATGTACTTAAGTGATTTGAAAGTTTTGTTTCTTTAGAAAAGTGACTAAATTTTGGTAAGGAATTTTGTTAAGGTTAAATGGATCTTTAACAATGGACCATGTTAATTTTCGAATTGATTATAAAGTACAAAAAAATTAGCAGTTACCGACGTCGTAGTTATATTTGATGGTCGTTGAACTCGATTTCCTCTTAGGAAAATGTTATGTGCTCAGTTTACACGCGAACCACTTCATTCAGGTGTTACATAACCATTTACAGTTCACTGAAATTTATACTCTTAAATATAAATAAAACATATGAAATTGTTTCGTAATGTAACTTGGACGATAGTGAAGATGATTGTAGACTGATAGTTATCGATAACAAAGACTCACTGAAGTTACCATGATGTAATCCAATAGGATTTTGTTTCACTTCTTTGATTAGTAAAAACAAAATGAATTTGATTATGATTTATAAAAAAATTTCCGGACTATGTTCACATGAATATTAATATGGAATTACCATTATAGTTCAGTAGTTCATATAAATTAAGACAAATCTAAAAACTGAACTCCTGAAGTAAATTTGTCATATATCTAAAACAAAATGGCAACATGAGATTCGAACTAATTAGTTCATTATGTGTTCCCAGCAATTATGAGTTAAGATTCTTATCATTAATATAGAAATTATTAGTAATAATAATACAACTACATTGACTGAATACTTAGTAGTAACCAATGTTATATCACTTGGTCCATCTTGATGATCATAATCCGTTGATCATGTTTCGATGTGGCGACTGGTCAAAATGACTTGACATTATAGTGCGCCTTAATTTCAATGTTAGACAATTGAAAATGGTCTACAAGAGGCTTACAACTTAGGTTTTGTGTTAGGAAAAGTAATACTCTCCATGAAAATAGATAATATTTTATTGATGATTCATGAGCGCTAAATTTGTACAGACCTCTCAGCTCTAAAAGAAAAAAACCAATTTTATCCCAAACAGCTTAGTTGCAATGTCTCTAGCTGAGATTGAGTGACATACTCAATATTAACAGTTTGTAAAGACCTCATGACTGATTACATCAAACCATCTCATAATGATACCACAGTTTAATCAAACAGATAACATAAAGTAAACAGTATTTTTATATTTCGATAGTGTGATAAGGAAGACGAAGATTATCAGTACTATGTGACATTTTAGCACAATACATCTCGAACAATCTCATCACACATACACTTATTAAGAACATTTATACATGAAAAATCAAAAGGTCAAATAGACAAATAGAGGGTAAGAGGAAACAAACATAATAAAGAAAATAACATGAAAAACAATGTGAAACTCATCACATAGGATAATAAACTAATAATATTTCTATATGTCTCATAAATACTGACTGCATTTTGTTTAACTGATTAACAATAATATGCTCTTGTTATTAGTTAAACTATTAGGAATTGTAAAACAGTTTTTAGTTAACATCTTTATTTGACTGACAGGTAAGTTCAATCCACGTGTTTCATTCCATTTTCATCGTTACAAACAATTGATTATGCTTGTTGATAGCGGAAAAAGTCAAATGCCAATGTATATATGTTTATTTCCTACTACATAGTACTTTTTTCAAGATAAGATCAGTTATTTTTGAAGCTACATAATTTTTTTTACCATTTAAAAATTGTACTTTATCATTTCTTCAATTTTTTGTACCTAGATGAAGCCTTTGTCTTACAGCCGAGATGCTCTGATTCAATGGAAAGTGTTGATATTCTGCTTGAAAAATCAATAAATTGTTTTAATTCTGAAAAGTATCATATTAAGAATAGTTATATTCAATAAAAAGGGCTATGTATAATAATGACTGATGAAAATGATATAATAATTATTCTAAAGGAAATATAATTCTAATTTTGAGATAATATAGCATATATAGTTGAAACCATCAGTCAATTGAAGCTAGACGACCATGGAAGACCTGGAAGCATTGGGTGGCCGTTTCGTCCTATTGTGGGACTCCTTAGCCGTGCGTATCCACGATTCCGCCTCGCGAGATTCGAACTAGTGACTGGCTCCATGAGGTATATCTTGGAGTTCTAGTGAGAAGCAGTAACCAGTGGAGCTCAACCAGGTCTGTTGGGAGATATCAACTCACTGAAGACATTGGTGAAATGGTTGCTCAACTTCGTGTATTGGTTGAAGTTAGACAATAACACCGTTGGATACCGGCCAGCTCACTGGTCTATCGGTTAAGTGCTCCGGCGCGAGAGTGGTAGGTCCTGGGTTCGAATCTCGGGAGGCAAGGTCGTGGATGTGCACTGCTGAGGAGTCAGTCTCATAATAGGACGAAACGGCCATCCAATGCTTCCAGGTTTTCCATGGTGGTCTATCTTCAATTGACTCATGATTTCAACTATATATAAAAATTACTAAAAATCTCGACAAAAAACCCCCTTATAATATAGCATAGTTGAATAAAGTAAATATGATTATATTCTTCTTTTTTAAAAAAAATAAATTTTTCATTTATCTTTTGGGTTGGACATGACTAGAGTTTTAATAATATAATAGTAAAGACTAAAGAAAACATCATATATAATTAATACCAACTCATTACTGAATTTATTTCATACTTTTGAATAGCAAAGCGTGAGAAGAATGACATAATTTGTCGATGTCATCAGATAGACTTCGTTCAAAATATAAATGCATTTTAATTTCAAGGAATCAAGGTTTGAGAATCTCACGTAAGATCTAGAGGATGTCAATGTGTTATGATAGAATTATACTACCTTGATAACACAGTACGGTAAAATTTAATGAATAACATCCAGAGTTGACGTGAAATAGTAAAAATATCAGTTAGGTATAAAAATAAAAATTGAATACAGCTTGCTATTTAAGCTGTGGATCAAACTGCGATATTTTAACAGTTTAGTTTAACCATATTATTGCAAAGATCTATTTGTCTAATGTGAAGTTAATAGCCTTAATCAATCGTACACATATCATAACCCAATGTATGACAAACAATGTTTACTGAATGGTAAATTTTGAAGTTGATTTTATTTTATTTTAATTTGGATATCAGCTCTTTCACTTTTAGATTAACCATTAATTGAGCAGAAGTGGACAAATCGCTAATCAGAATTATCAGTTTAGTTTAAAAAAGTTGCTATTTTATCATGCTAAATATTTAGTTATCATGTTTTATTTCTACTTAAGTCAAATTGCCCAAAATTAGATAATGCTAACAAACAATTAATTAGCATTTGCATAGTTGAAGGCATGAGTAAATTGAAGGTAGACCACCAAGGAAAACCTGGAAGCACTGGACGGCCATTTCGTCTTATTGTGGGACTCCTCAGCAGTGCTCATCCCCGACCTCACCTCGAGAGATTCGAACCCAGGACCTACCGGTCTCGCGCTAGAGCACTTAACCGATAGATCACTAAGCCTGCATCCCATGGTGTTAATGTCTAGTTATATTGTATTGACTGATTTCCATTGATAGACTTTGTGGTTACAATTATTGAATTGAAATGTCGTTAGCATCATAATCATTTAACTATGTCGGTTATGTATAATATCCGATCAATAACTGGAACACTTCCTAGGTATCAATATCAAGGTTATACTTGGTAATTTCAAATAAAATGAACATTGAGTAGATAGTTAATAATAAATATACTTTTGTTATATCCCAATCGACATCAAATTTAATGTCGACTATTTGTTCACTCTGAAGAAGTGACTTACATTAAGTCACGAAACGTCAGAAATACAATTTTCCTACTCATCGGGATATAACAAAAATATATTTATTAAAAAATATTTCCTGTTCAACTTCTGTAACAACTCTAGCTATTACGATAACGTTATAGAAATATTATATATAGTAAGGAGTTGAACTTGTGGAATTATTATACTACAAAATCCATCACTTGTTCTGTATCTAACTTTCGTGGTAAGAAGACTAACTGTAACCGTATATAACAATGATGTGATAATTGACGTAACTCTGAAACACTGTTAAAATATCAGCGGTTTAATAAGAATATGATGAAATTCTACACGGAGAACTTCTAGAAATTTCTGTCTGAATTATAATGATAGATCGATCAGCGAAGTGAAAAAAAGAACGAATTTAGCGAATAAATTTCGCATCAATTGGTTTTTTATAATGGCTCTACATCATTATATAGATGTTTACACAATTTACAATAATGAATAATATACATCAAGTAGTTCTGTTACGTAATAATTATGTGATGACATATTGATTATAAAGTAATGTTGAGTAATTGGAAGAAAGGAGATTATATTAACTAACGCGATTATTCAAAAAATCAAACAGTTGCTACGTTGCATAATATATAAAAAGAAGGAACTAACAAAATATTTTGATGAATGGTTAGTATTATAGTAAGAACCAAGGGACGAATGTTGAGAATATGTAAAATACAAAAGCGGAAGAAATTCGAAAATAGTTTATGAACGTTCTTCTCAATATACACAAAGGGTAAAGCAAGATTCTCCGATACAATATAGAATGCACAATCCAATCACACTTGACGGAGAAACTTTGGAGGATGTGGAAACCTTTACATATCTGGGAAGCATCATTGATGAACACGGTGGATCCAATGCAGATATGAAGACGCGGACTGGCAAAGCAAGAGCAGCATATTTGCTACTGAAGAACAGCTGGAACTCGAAACAATTGTCAACCAACACCAAGATCAGAATTTTCAATACCAATGTCAAGACAGTTCTACTTTATGGGGCGGAAACCTGGAGAACTACGAAAACCATCATCCAGAAGATACAGGTGTTTATTAACAGTTGTCTACGCAAAATACTTCGGATTCATTGACCAGACACTATCAGCAACAAGCTACTGTGGGAGAGAACAAACCAGATTTCAGCGGAGGAGAAAATCAGGAAGAAGTGGTGGGAGTGGGTAGGGTCCACATTAAGGAAAGCACCTAATTGTGTCACAGGGCAAACCCTCACATGGAATCCTGAAGGCCAAAGGAAAAGGAGAAAGACCAAAGAACACATTACGACGAGAAATGGAGACAGATATGGGAAGAATGAACAAAAATGAATAGAACTAGAAAGGAAGACCCAGGACAGAGTTGGTTGGAGAATGCTGGTCGGCGGCCTATGCTCGATTGGGAGTAACAGGCGTAAGTAAGTAAGTTATGAGCGTTCTGCTACCAACTCACTTCTATACAGATGGACAAGATAGGAAGGGTGGTTGGATGCAAAGGTTTGGTTTGTGAAAGTGAATTCCGATGGCTTCAGCAACGTGCGAAAGACGAACTTACAAACCATGTGATAAATTTGATGGAATATAGTGGATAACCTTAAAAGCTTTATTCAAGTCAACTTGATAACCTGTGACCACCAAGTTGGAGGGAACAGAACTCTTAATCACTCTTATCTATCCTTTCTCAAGCAAGACGTGTGGTGTTCTGCTATAAGATGATGGACTTACCGAATTGTACACCTCATATAACTGGCTCCACAAAAGCGTTTGAATTGGTAAATACACATAGTTGTGGCGAATTCAGGCAGTTCGCCTTTATTAATGGTTCTGATTATGGAGCAGTTGTAGAAAACGGGTAGTGCTGTCTTCACGAGACCTGAAAATGGCGGGCGTACTCAAGTGAGAAATCTCACACGAGTATGAAGTAACTGTACTATGATGCTTAGTCTTCAACATCTGTTCAAATAAGGGTAGTCCTCAACAAATCAAATTATCAAATTAATCAAATTATCACTGTACTGACTTGATAAGTTTAGAAAATTGGTCAATGTTTATAGTAGAAAGATAATATCTTGATCTTTTGACATTGAAATTCACTTTTCCAGAAGATATTTATGTATACAACAATGTCTATAATGATTCTCTGAAATCATTATGTATGATAAGTTCTTTCCACATCAAGACAGTCTAACTTCCGTAGCCATTTAATGTCTAATACGCTATCTGGTAACTCTATTATAAATTAAATTGTGAATTATGATATTAAGATGGGTTAAAAAGAAATTTCATCATTATCAACACAATAATAATAATAATTACTATGTATTCATTTACAATAAGCAGTATGTTACTAGTGTGATTAAGTATATTAACATGTGATAAGTGAGTTTATAATTATCAAGATCTTACTTCTTACTATCTGTAAGGATTTAAACATGATAATCATCCCTGACACCAATGATGTCATCATCATCATCATCACTATGATGATGATGATGACAAACATTAGACGCAAATTAAACGCATGATTATTTGTTTGCGTTTGTAGGTGATTGAATAAACTTTAGTAAATTGCATATATGTTGCTTTCCTGTTTGGATACAAATGTAAATTTTCAATCATTACATTGGGATTTGAATTTTATCGATTTTCTAGTAAAACAACTGTCAATTTAGTTTATTAGAATACTACTAGAATTAACTCTGTGTTAACAATTTAGCTGAAATAAGTTTGGGGAGAATGATATTCTTTTTAGGCTATATTCGTTAGACTGAATTTCAGATTGTACAATCGCACACCGACCCAATGGTTTTAGTGGTTCATCGTTCAAGTCAAGAGGTGAAGGTCACCAACTTAAGCCCTGGTATGATTTTGGATGTTCATTATCGAGAAATCCTATACTAGAACAAAACAGCCCACTTGTGTTTCCCGATTTGCATCCGAACTCTAATTATCCTCAATCTGCGTCGAATACGACATACAAAGTAGCTGTTTGGTTTATGAGCTTAGCTCTAAACAAACATACTAACCTTAAATTTATTTCGTAATGACTGAATGATGGGAGGCTTCAAGTATTTGTATTGAACTCGAAAACATGATAATAATCGAAAAAGAGAACAGTTTTCGATGCTTCATTGGATTTCAACATCGGTCTACTTTTTAAAATGTTCATGTTTACTAAGTTCGGAATATTTTTTGGAATGCTCACTAAACTTTATAGTATTTAGATCAATAGTTCGCACATGGGTAAGTGAATATGTTTATAGTCAGATGATTAGGAAAGATTTAATCAATTTTATATCACATTATTCTCTTTATTTTGAAACACTTAAGTAACAATTTTTTATTCAGTATTCTTAAAATGTTATTTGATATGACGTAAGCAATCACCCATAAAATTTCTAAACTTCCTCGTCGAAAGCGTCATTAGGTAATCTCAGATATTAATGTTTTCAATTTTCGAGATCTCGTCAATCTGTCATGTTGAAATAGATTCGTAGTTAGTAAACCAGGGCACTCTTAGTAATACTGTATTATCAAACAGCTATAGTGTTTTTTTTTTAATCATGCTTATTCAATGATTATTTTCCGTTAACTTCACAGCTAACTCAGTGTTATTGATCCTTATTATGTTTTGTTGAAAAGAAAATCATGTTGAAACACTGAAAATTTTCTGTGACGAAAATTAAACTTGTTCCTAGAATCAACAATAATTACGGAATTTTCAAATGAGAAGGAAACTGAATTAGTTGTTGACCTGAAAGTTTTACATTTGATTATGTTGATAATAAAATAAGGTCGATAATTATTAAGGGGTCAAGCAGTCACAGAAACAACTTGATATTTAAGCAGTCGTAGTCGTAGCGGTAGCTGTAATAATAATAATAATAATAATAATAATAATAGTTGCAAAGGCAGTATTGTGATATGTGCTACTGATGTCGACAGATATAAGTAGTACATGTCACCAACCAAAAGTGGAGTGTTTGGCAGCAGAAGGTTGAGAAAATCAAAGAGAAGAAAACGAGAATAGAGAGTGATTGGTTCGGAAACGAAAGAACAATAAAATCTGAGACAACTGATAGATATTTTACAAATGAAGTATTACTGTATGTTTCTAAGAATTTCGTTGTGTTATCGCTTACTACAGCAGAACTAACAATGGCGTAGTTGATATTAATAACTCTTGTTGAATTGTATTAATCTATTTGTAAATAAAGTTGTGCAAATCTATGGAATCATTAAGAGTGGTAAATCTATGCGGACGAAGAAATCATCTTGATTAGATAATTCTGATTATACATCAATAAATTATAAGAATACATTAGGATAACGGGTTTTCCAAGTTCAATGTAGAACAAGATTTTTTTAAAATGAAATTTAAAATTAATTTATTTACTGAGGAGTCCCACAATAGGACGAAACGGCCGTTCAGTACTTCCAGGTTTCCCATGGTTGTCTAGCTTCAACTGACTCATAATTTCAACTGTATAATTTATTTTCCACAATTAACCTTCGCTTTAAACTACTTAATGAAATGTAATTTCAGTTAAATAAGTACAAACATGTATCTAACCTATTATAGCGAATAATTGAATAGATGTAAGTAAAAGATTGAATAATAAAATGAATAAACTAGTTTCAGTGTTTTTCATTGTCTATAAACACACAAAATAAACGAATATTGCCTAGAGAGAAAAAAAACAAGATTACTCATTGTAAGTTTGTTTCTAGGCTTTACTTTTTCCTTTTATTTTTTTCAAGAAAATTGAGTATCACAACATGCTTATTATCATTATTAATATTATATGATACCTGTTTTTTGTTTTAGTCTTTGTTTAAGTATCATGTTTCATTGATTATGACTCATATTCGCTATTCTGTTTGATTAACGCCCACAACATTTAGTTGTTGTCGTTTTCTCTTTTCAAAAATTTTAGAAATAAAACTCCTAAAGTAAATTCAAAGAATCCAAGGCCTGTGAACTAACTTTTAAAATGTTTGACGTTTTAAAAGAATAAAATAGTACAATCATTTTTTTTAGGAAAAAGTGCAATATTCAGGGTGGAAGGATTTCTTAAGAAACTTCTAATATTCCTACTTCATTTTTATCCATGTTCTGAGTGACAAACAGATGAATTAAGAGATAGATAGAGAGTGGGAGAGAAAGTCAGATAGATCGAGCAAGGGGGAGAGAAATGAATAGATAAAAAAACAGTAGGATATATCTAGTATGTCGCTATTCGTGGAATTTAGTATGCACATTTCTTCCCATTCAGGGCTTGTTAGCTAAAAGTACCTCTACACCAGTGTTAACGTTCATTATGAAACATGAACCCCGTACCTCATGCATCAAGTATCCATGCGAGTCCGGATAGTCAATAACTTGTTAAATCGATATAACGATATCAGAGAGCTTTTGCAACTGTCGAGGTTATTCTCTCAGAATGTATGACAGTGACTGACTAGTTATGATCCTGACTATCAATAACGGTATATTGTTAACTCGTATTCATAGAAATACACCTCATTCCTTTTCGTTTTTAAACTGTAATTCACAAAATGAAAGTTGACTTGACAAACAACTTCGGAAACTATACTGGAAATCAAGTGTTTCTTTTTTCATGTTCAGTAGAGTTGAATTTCTAAATCAAACCGCATACTTATTTAGTCCAATATGTAGTTTTTTTTTTAATTTTCATTCATACATAATTGAATAGTACAGGTATATAAAGTGAATTACTATTTATGAATATGATAATGATATTGGTAAATACTTTGATTATACTAAAAAAAAAGATATTTTTATTGAATTTTCCGAGAAAAAACTATTTATTATTTGTAAGTGTAAAATCAATCTGAACTCTTGGGACTCTGGTATTTTGTTATTTGTGCATAATATCATCCAACATTGAATCCTCTCATGGATTTGATCAGAGTGAGAAAAACTGTTTCAGTAAATAACAGTTATAATCAGAAGGGGTTTTGTGGAGATTTCAGTATTTTTCATAGTTGAAATCATGAGTCAATTGAAGCTAGACTACCATGGAAAACCTGGAAGCAATGGACAGCCGTTTCGTCCTATTATGGGAATCCTCAGCAGTGCGCATCCACGATCCCGCCTCGCGAGATCCGAACTCAGGACCTACCAGTCTCGCGCCATAGTACTTAACCGATAGACCACTGAGCCGGCACCTAACGGTGTTATTGTCTAACTTCAACCAATCCAAGAAGTTTGAGCAACCGTTCACCAATTGTCTTCAGTAAGTTGATATCTCACAACAGACATGGTTGAACTTCACTGGTTACTGCTTCTCACTAGAACTCCAGATTATGTATCTTGAAGTCAGTCACTAGTGAGCTTATGATTATAATCAGAAGGGGTTTTGTGGAGATTTCAGTATTTTTCATAGTTGGATGCCGGCTCAGTGGTCTATCGGTTAAGGGGACTGGCGCAAGACTGGTAGGTCCTGGGTTCGAGTCTCGCGAGGCGAGGTCG